>NC_073635.1:32527500-32722500 GCF_029407905.1 Bubalus kerabau | reverse complement strand
CATCCAAAGCCACACACCCACTGTGTGACTGATGTCAAGACACCCCAAAAAGGAAGCTGGAGCCTGGGTTTCCACTGCCAAAGGGGATTATAGCCAGTACCTCTGTGTTTAACTCTCTTCTCCCCAGCCCTGGAACCCATCCAGCTTGTGGGGGTGGGTGGGGGGAGCAGGGAGGGGGCCGCGGCTGGCACTTTGCTGTCTTACACACTCAGCAAAGTTAGCAGCTCCAGCTGGAGCGGTCCAGAACATCTCTCCACGCCACCAGGATGAGAGGAAAAAGTCCACTTTGGCTAATTTCAACTTTTCCACCATGAAATCTGCACCTGCGATGTCAGGGGTCACCAAATAATAAAATGTGGCATCTTTGAAACTGCTCAGTCACGTGAAAAGGGCTGTAATTGAGTAGATTCATTCTCTGACGCCCTCATTGGAGACACGCAACTCAGGGCTGGGGGAGGCGGAGAGGGGTGGGGTAGGGAGGCCCGGCCAGAGGCAAGCTGGACCCTGGAAGGGCAGGGGAGCCACGGCAGCCTCTGATATGGCCCCCTGCTTTTGAAATTTGAGACTAAAAATAAATAACCTTCCTGCACATTCAGTCTGCACACACTCAGACCCACGCCGGCCCCCCAGCTTTTGTGAGCAGTTTGACCTGATAAATGCGCTTGGCTGGCATCAAATAGTTTGGCTCTGACCGATCACATTTAAATATGTGAATTAGTCATGAAGCAGGACACAGCTTGGTGAGCTTGCTAACTTGCTGGACTCTGCTGAAGGAGAAGGGAGGAAAAAGCAGAAAGCCATTCCGGGCTGTCAATTAGGTGGAGAGGTGAGAGGCACCCCACCTTGGGCCACGTCTCTGCACTCAGGCCCAAGGTTCCACCGAGAGTGGGAAGGAAATCCGTTCCCCGTCAGGGATGGGGTGATGGGCTTAGGCCCCTGGGTACTATCTTGGACTCTTGGTGACACCTGTGGGCGCTGGGCCATTCAGCACAGAGGCCATCCAGACTGCCCCCCACGGAAAGGCCCATGGGTGCTGGAGCCCATGGAGGCCTCAGGCTCAGGCTAAGGGGACTCCACGTCAACCAAGCCCACCCCCCACGGGAAAAGCAAACTGGAGCTTCTGTAGGTGTGTTTATTAAACCCAGCCACCACCACTCCCTGTCCTAGAGAGAGCAGAAAACACAGGAGGGGTGGGTGGATGAAACCTCTGATCCCTCACTCCCAGGAAAGATCTGCTGGAAGAGTTGGGGAGGGCACCTGGGCAGCCATGAACCCCAGTACCTGCCACGTCTTAGCACTCAGTTCGGTTCAGTTGCTCAGTCATATCTGACTCTTTATGACCCCATGGACTGCAGCACACCAGGCCTCCCTGTCCTAGAGCTTGTTCAAACTCATGTCCATTGAG
The DNA here is from genome assembly GCF_029407905.1 of Bubalus kerabau. Lineage (NCBI taxonomy): Eukaryota > Metazoa > Chordata > Mammalia > Artiodactyla > Bovidae > Bubalus > Bubalus kerabau. The sequence goes on along the minus strand of NC_073635.1, from coordinate 32,721,095 downwards.
TCGGTGATGCCACCCAACCATCTCATCCTCTGTCGTTCCCTTCTCCTCCCGCCCTCAATCTTTCCCAGCGTCAGGATCTTTTCCAAGCAGTCAGTTCTTCGCATCAGGTGGCCAAAGTATTGGAGTTTCAGCTTCAGCATCAGTCCTTCCAATGAATATTCAGGATTGATTTCCTTTAGGATTGACTGGTTGGATCTCCTTGCAGTCCAAGGGACTCTCAAGAATCTTCTCCAACACCACAGTTCAAAAACATCAATTCTTCAGCGCCCTGCTTTCTTTATGATCCAACTCTCACATCCATACATGACTACTGGAAAAACTATAGTTTTGATGGAATTTTGTTGGCAAAGTAATGTCTGCTGTTTAATATGCTGTCTAGGTTGGTCATAATTTTTCTTCTTAGCACTAGGGGAAGACAAACCCCAGTGCCTGCAGTTCCTGAAGACCGCCCCAACATAGGCATGTAACCTTGGCACCGACCTCCACCGGCCCCAACCAATGCTGCAAAGGCCAGGAGCGTCCCTGCTGACAGATCTAAAGAGCAGGAAGGACAGAAAACAACGTGCCTCTAACCTCCAGCGGCTCTGTGGTCAGGGTGGGTGGCAGCTGCCCCAGGACGGGAGAAGGTCCCGCCCCTGGGTTAACCTCTTTAAGAAGATGTTCTGCACACACACGTCAGCGATGCATAGCTGCTGACATCAGGCATCACCGGCGGAAGCCTGCGGTGAAGCCCGGCCCTCACCCGGTGATTGAAGGACTTGTGCCAGAGAGTGGCACAGAAGAGGGAACCCACCTGCCCGGTTTGCGGCCTGACCCGTACACACGATCACATAAAATGCTATAAACCTGTGTGTTTTCTCGAGGATGAGCTCTAGAACTGACAGCCTGCCTTCAGTGAGTGAGCTGGCCCGACCACAGTTACCACGCTGGTGAAAGCCCGGCTCCAGGGCCCATAGGACGCTCCGAAGAGGGCCAGCCCTCGGAGGGGCCTTGCCGGCGCGGCCCTAGGGTTTGCGGGCCTCCAGCAACTCCTCTGCAGAGTTAAGGAGACTCACCCCGGCGCCGCCGCGGGCGGCTGGAAACTGTGGGGCGGCAGCGCCCCCTGCCGGCGCGAGGCCGCAATAGCTAGGATGCTTCCGGAGCAGAGCCGACCGAAGACGAGGTCCAGGCCTGGGGAAGGACCTCGCACAGGCTACGAGGGGGAGCCCTGCTCCCACGGGAAGCTGGGGCTCATCTGAAATGCCCAGGGACGGGCTCCGTCCTTCCTTCCTCCCCTCCCCCACCTCCCCAAAGGGGGCTTCAGAAGTCAACAAAGGACGTAGCGGGGTCCCCTTCGTGTTCTGAACGGTTGGCCCGACTCCCAGCCCTCCCAAGTCCCTGCTTTCTTTGTGGCAGCCCTCAGTTAACTGGATGCCTTGAATAACTGGATGTCACCATTAGTATTACAGCATCTCTATTATATTCGAATTGTGGTGCTGGCGAAGACTCTTGAGAGTCCCTTGGACTGCAAGATCAAACCAGTTAATCCTAAAGGAAAGCAACCCTGAATACTCATTGGAAGGACTGATGCTGAAACTGAAACTCTGATCCTTTAGCCACCGGATTTAAAGAACTGACTCATTGTAAAAGACCCTGATGCTGGGAAAGATTGAAGACAGGAGGAGAAGAGGACAACAGAGGATTAGATGGTTGGATGGCATCACCAACTTGATGGACATAAGTTTGAGCAAGCTCTGGGAGATAGTGAAGGACAGGGAAGCCCGGCACGCTACAGTCCAGGGGTTGCAAAGATAGTCGGAGATGACTGAGTGACTGAACAACAACAACTATTATACTGAGCTCTCCTCACATTATGAGCATCTCAGTTACTACTAAAAGGTTAGAACAAGTTGTCAGAGCTCCTTGGCATCTGGTTATTTTCATGTCAGGGCCCCAGCAGTCCTGAAGAAAATTCTGAAAGACAGCAAAGAATCCAGTCCGATTCCTGACTTGACTCGGATCTTCCCTTCTTCCCAGGCCCACCCACTATGTCTTTCTAGGTCCTGTGTTCACTTGGGCCCTCTGCCGGAGTTAAATGTATGTCTGCCCTGTCTTTTCAATTAAAAATAAAGTTAAAATTTGAACTTGTCACATTAAAACACATTTCTCAACTTCCTTTCCTTTCTATCCTAAGTATTAAAAAATAAACGACAACAACAAAACCCACTCAACAAATGCCTCATCAAGAGCTGTTAAGCGACTTCCCTGGTGGTCCAATGGCTAAGACTCTACTCTCCCAATGCAGAGGGTTCCCTAGTTGGGGAACTAGATTCCACATGCATGCTGCAACTAAGAGTCCAGCATGCTGCAACGAAGGTCCTGCAAGCTGTGCAACTAAGACTGGGCAGAGCCAAAAATAATTTTTTAAAAAAAGAGCTGTTAACACACACTGCTGCTGCTGCTGCTAAGTTGCTTCAGTCGTGTCCGACTCTGTGCGACTCCATAGATGGCAGCCCACCAGGCTCCCCTGTCCCTGGGATTCTCTAGGCAAGAACACTGGAGTGGGTTGCCATTTCCTTCTCCAGTGCATGAAAGTGAAAAGTGAAAGTTAAGTCGTCCAGTCGTGTCTGACTCCTAGCGACCCCATGGACTGTAGCCTACCACCAAATGTGCCTTCCTGGAGAGCAATGATCTTGAGTACATTTCTCAACAGTCCCCCTAAGATGTAGCTTTGACTGCACCCCAGCAAGTCTTCCTGCCATAGTCAGAGACCCAGAAGGTGCCCATTGGCACCCCCTTCCCCAGACCCACACCCACCTGCAGGACGTGCTCCCCCTCTGGCTCCATTCAATGGTTTCCACTTCACTCTAGGATTTCATCTATTTGCGTAGCTCAGCCTTCAAGGCTTTGTCTTTCTGCCTTTTGTCTGTCCTCCTCACTCCTGATGACTCAGCCACACAGCCTCTCCCGGAATTTATGACACCTCCTGTCTCAGTCTTTGTCCAACGTTTTCCACCTGGGCTATTCTTATTTATCCCTCAGGCTGAGCTTGCATGCCCTGGCAGTGAGATCTCAACCTAAATTACTCTCATGTGTCACCTTCCCTATAGGGACATACAACCGTTTGTGTTTTTATTGGTTTTTAGCTCCGGCTCCTTCCTTGGGTGGTAAGTTTCAGGAGAATAAAGAAAGCATCTGTCTTGTTCACTGACATATACCCCCAGCGCCAAGCCCAGGGCTCAGCTGGGATAGGAGAATGGCTCCGGTGAATACACGAGTGGGTTTGGGGAGCTTGATATTGTTACCACTGAGAGGTTTAGTGATTTCCTGCTGCTGCACATCTGGGTTGGTGGTGCTCGTGGTAAAGAACCCACCTGCAAGAGATGCAGGTTTAATCCGTGGGGAAGAGATGCAGGTTCGATCCCTGGGGAAGATCCCTTGGAGGAGGGCATGGCAACCCACTCCAGTATTCTTGCCTGGAGAATCCCATAGACAGAGGAGTCATAAAAAGTCAGACAGGGCTGAAGTGATTTAGCACATACTCACACACATCTAGCAGGAAGACGTGCGGTCTAGGTGACGGCATCCGCTGGAAAATTGAAGGGCGGTGGGAAGGGGGTGGGGGAGCAGGCAGGTGAGAAGATCCTAGAGGGGTCATTCTCAGATTCAGATCCCTCCTCGAGCGGGACTGTGTAAGAATACGCGAGAAGCACATTCAACGCTTACACTTAATTGCAGAACGAATTTTTGTTTCCATCATTCGGAGTGCGCAAGGGTCTCCCCTTACAAGAACCCCTCTGTCTGGAGAAGGACAGCAGACAATACAAGACTTCTCCTCTGAGAGCAGATTTGTGGGTTTGAAGGAAGCTCGCGGGTTTAATAGGCGACTGAGACACTGCTCGAGGCCTCTCAGTTCCCTGGGAACCGCGAGCGCCAGGCTGCGAGGCGCAGGAACGTTGAGTCGTGGGGACCCTGCAGGTGGAAAGGCTGCCCCGGGCCGGGCCAGGCGGGCGCTCCCGGGGAGCGCACGGCAGAGGGCGCCCGAGACCCGAGCCAGACACCCTCGGCAGGTGCGCCCGCGCCACCAGGTGAACCGACCAGCGCGCGCCGAGAGCGCGCCGGGGACCCGCTCCTTCTCCCCGCCCTCCTCCGCCCCGCCCGGATCTCCCTGTGCTTCGGTGTGAGAACTTGCTAAGAGGCCCCCCGGCTATCCGAAAAACATCTGCTGACCATTGTTACTTATTCCGGTGTGTAGGTGACAGGTGATCTTAAGAAAGACGCCAAGGGCCTTTGGGCTCAGGGTAGGCCTGCGGGATGTGTTTGGGGAGCTGGTTTTTGTTTGTGGAGTGTGTTGTTTCCATGGGTAGTGGGTTTTGCTTTTTTTTTTTTTTTTTAATGTATAGGTTAAAATTTGCCATTCTGGAAAAGTGCTTTTTTCCCCAGAGTGACTTGACATATCTTTAGCGATTTCCCTTCTCAAATAACTGATGGGAAAAGAACAATTGAAACAGGTCAAAATAAGAGAGAAACTTCCCAAGGGACTGTTTATCAGTCCCTTTGACTGATAAACTTTGACTCCCCCCTTGCCCCTACTCCCTTACTGGAAATGAGATTCATTAAGTCAAAAAGGAATGTCAGTGCTGGAAGCCAGTGTTGAAATTAAACCACCTTCTCATTGTTAGGTAGATGGAACAGGAGGCCCAGAGAGGATAAAGGACTTGTACAAAGTCACAGCGCCCTTGAGCATGGTGGGACTGAAGCTTTCATGGTGTGTGTGAAGCTTTCATTCTACACTTTATATAACACAATCACTGCAGAAAAGGAAGGGAAAGTGAAATGATTTTAACATCCTAGAATCCTGTCTTTTCAAGATGGTAGATGTTGGTATTTTTGCTGTATGCTTCTGCTGCTGCTGCTGCGTCGCTTCAGTTGTGTCCGACTGTGTGTGACCCCATAGACGGCAGCCCACCAGGCTCCCCTGTCCCTGGGATTCTCCAGGCAAGAACACTGGAGTGGGTTGCCATTTCCTTCTCCAGTGCATGAAAGTGAAAAGCGAAAGTGAAGTCACTCAGTCGTGTCTGACTCCTAGCAACCCCATGGACTGCAGCACGCCAGCCTTCCCTGTCCATCACCAACTCCCAGAGCTTACTCAAACTCATGTCCATCAAGTTAGTGAAGCCATCCAACCATCTCATCCTCTGTCATGCCCTTCTCCTCCTGCCTTCAATCTTTCCTAGCATCAGGGTCTTTCCCAGTGAGTCAGCTCTTCACAACAGGTGGCCAAAGTACTGGAGCTTCAGCTTCAGCATCAGTCCTTCCAATGAATATTCAGGACTGATTTCCTTTAGGATGGACTGGTTTGATCTCCTTGCAGTCCAAGGGACTCTCAAGAATCTTCTTCAACACAATTTGAAAGTATCAGTTCTTCAGCACCTTGCTTTCTTTATGGTCCAACTCTCACATCCATACATGACTACTAGAAAAACCATAGCTTTGACTAGATGGACCTTTGTTGGCAAAGTAATGTCTTTGCTGTTTAATATGCTGTCTAGGTTGGTCATAGCTTTTCTTCCAAGGAGCAAGTGTCCTTTAATTTCATAGCTGCAGTCACCATCTGCAGTGATTTTGGAGCCCAGAAAAATAAAGTCTTTGTTTCCATTGTTTCCCCATCTATTTGCCATGAAGTGATGGGACCAGATGCCATGATCGTAGTTTTTTTAATGTTGAGTTTTAAGCCAGCTTTTTCACTCTCCTCTTTCTCTTTCATCAAGAGGCTCTTTAGTTCTTCTTCACTTTTTGCCATAAGGGTGGTGTCATCTGCATATTTGAGGTTATTGATATTTCTCCTGGCAATCTTGGTTCCAGCTTGTGCTTCATCCAGTCTGGCATATCACATGATGTATTCTGCATAAAAGTTAAATAAGCAGGGTGACAATATACAGCCTTGATGTACTCCTTTCCCAGTTTGGAAGTCTGTTGTTCCATGTCCAGTTCTAACTGCTGCTTCTTGATCTGCATACAGATTTCTCAGGAGGCAGGTAAGGTGGTCTGGTATTCCCATCTCTTTAAGAATTTTCCAGTTTATTGTGATTCACATAGTCAACAGCTTTGGCGTGGTCAATAAAACAGAAGTACATGTTTTCTGGAGCTCTCTAGCTTTTTCTACGATCCAACGGATGTCAATAGTTTTATCAAAACTTATATCAGCTTCCCAAAACCATGTCAGCCCGTTCACGTTGCTCTGTAACCATGTTGTTTGTGTATGTCAGTGTATCTACAACACTTCCCCACGTCAGTTAGGGAACAGCTACATCATAATTTCTAACAGACCATTCTGTTGAATGGATATATCTTCATTACTTTAATCAAACCCTTACTGCAAGACATAAGATTTTTCAAATGTCAAACTCATAAATGACACTGTACCAAAATTTCTATTAATATATATATTTTTTGCACATTGGCATTCACTCACTGATCAATGTGACTTTTGGGGGAAGCACAGTACACAAGTCACAATATTTCCAAGCCCCAATGTCCCCCACCTTTAAGTGGAAGCAACCAGTACTGATCTCCTAGAGGTGCTGGGAGAATTAAATGAGATCACAGATGGAAAGTAATTAGTGCTGTGCATACAGCAAGTCCTGTGAGTGTTGGTCCATAAAGAAGGCTGAGCACCCAAGAACTGATGCTTTCATATTGTGCTGGAGAAGACTCTTGAGAGCCCCTTGGACTACAAGGAGATCCAACCAGTCCATCCTAAAGGAAATCAGTCTTGGATATTCATTGGATGGACTGATGCTGAAGCTGAAGCTCCAATACTTTGGCCACCTGATGTGAACGAAGAGCCAACTCATTGGAAAAGACCTCGGTGCTGGGAAAGATTGAAAGCAGGAGAAGAAGAGGGGGACAGATGATGAGATGGTTGGATGGCATCACTGACTCAATGAACATGACTTAAGCAAACTCCAGGAGATAGTGAAGGTCAGGAAAGCCTCCTGTACTATAATCCATGGGGTCACAAAGAGTCAGATATGACTTAGCGACTGAACAACAACACAGCAAGTCCTAAATAAATATTGACTATTATGCATGCTACAATACGATTATTGTTACCACAACCCCTGAAGGCAGGCTGCCTCCTCAGAGTAACCCCCATGGTTTTCCTTTACTCTTTGAACAAGAGCTCCTGGAATTTTGTGAAGATGTTTTAGGTTTGAAACTTTAGTCGCTAAAAGATATTTTCATTTTTTTTGAATTAAATTGAGTCATCGACTATGTTCTGGTTCCACAATTTAATGCCAGTCAAAAAAGAGAAAAGCACCTGTTTCTACATATTTCATTGAAGGTCCCTGAATAATTCCAATGGCCCTAGTCCTTTGTGATTCATAAAGCCATTCTCCACTCCTTTCCCCTTTGGAAAAGCTGACAGCATAGCTTCCAGGTCCCAGTGCCTTCAAACTAATCTCTGCTTCTTTTTTCCTTCATATTTAGGAGCCTCCACTAATTCACTGTTCTGATAGGGGAGAGAGGGGGATACAGCAGAAGCTGTTTTTTCCAAACCTTTGGTGTTAATCTGATAGGATCCGCAGGTCACAATGGATGGCTTTCAGGTTCATACTCTCATCGGAAGCTTTGGAACCCAATGTCCAGTTCTCGTACAAGTAACCCAACATATGTGGCATCCACGCTTCTCCAAGGGCTGTCAAAATAGGTAACCTCGACCTTCTTTGAAAAGCTAGATAGAAGGTTCAGTGACAGAGGATCCATTGTGGGGGTCAGAAGTCAGTGACCAAAGTTCAAAGTGCCCAGGGCTTTCCAAACTGCTGGGAATGCCAGTTTCTCCATGCCTCCTGCGCCCTCCTCCTCTGCTCCACGGAACACAGGAGTCAGGACACCCCAAAGATAGTTGGGGTGAGTGTGGCTGGTACACAGGTCCTGCCTGGCCATGAGGTCACAGCACCCAGCCCTGGGGACTCCTGGTCAGTAACAGACGCACAGAATGTCCCTCGAGTGCCTTCCGCCATGGCGTGTGTCCTTCCTTTCAGTGGTGACCAGGGTTGTTGTATTATAACGGCTCAGGCCTGGTGCGGAGGTTCTCGCCTCACCTTGGCTAGCGCCCCGTCTCCCAGGATTCGCTTCTCCCTCGGGTTCTGAGTCAGGGCTGGACACAAGGGAAACGCGTGCCAGCCTGGGAGGTGGAGGTGAAGCTCACTGTGATGTCCTGGAGGCTGGCCGGGGGCCCGGCGCCATTGCCACCCGCCCACAGCAACAGCACGCGTGCAGCTGTGGGCAGCACCGGGGCCTAAAGTTGCCCCAGCTCCCACCAGGTCTCCTTCCAGAACGTCTCTGGGTGGGGCCAAGGGTGCGTACAGCTTCAGGCCCGCAGGCGCTAGCCCATCTGACGGAGGCAGTAAGACACAGAAGCAGGGTCCAGCTTGTCCCCACGAGTTCCAGTTAATCCCTGCAGGGTCGAGTTTGTCCCTGTTCTCACCCACGTCACATCCCACTAACCAGTGATGTCGGTGACTTCAGGCCACCAGCAGAGACAGAGGTCTCAGCCCCACCAGCTCCCAGCACTGATTCCTACAGTAAATCCTCTACTCCTTTTAGCCCTGCTTTTCTACTTCTGGGGACTCATCCACAGGAAACAAAGCCAGCATCTCAAAGAGGTACCTGCACCCCCATGTTCTCTGCAGCATGATTCACAATAGCCAAGACATGGAAACAACCCAAGCGTCTGCTGACAGGTGAGTGGATAAAGAAGATGTGCTGTGTATGTACGGTGGAATATTACTCAACCATAAACAAGAATGACATTCTGCCATTTGCAGCAACATGGATGAAACTGGAGGACATTATACCAAATGAAATAAGCCAGACAGAGAAAGATGAATACTCTACCACGTCACTCATATGTAGGACCTAAAAAGGTCAAACTCATAGAACCAGGGAGTAAAAAGAGTGGTAGCAGGGTCTGGGGATGGGGTGGGATGGGGAAATGTTGGTTGAGGGCACAAACTTTCAGTTTTAAGATGAGTAAGTTCTGGGGATATTACATATAGCCTGGTGACTATAGTTAATAATACCATCTTATATGCTTAAATGGGCTTCCCAGGTGGCGCTAGTGGTAAGGAATCTGCCTGCCAATGCAGGAGACACAAGTGGGAGTGATCCCTGGGTGGGGAAGATCCCCCGAAGGAGCAAATGGCAATCCACTCCAGTATTCTTGCCTGTAAAATTCCATGGACAGAGGAGCCTGGTGGGCTGCAGTACACGGGGTCACAAAGAGTCCCACACAAGTGAGGGACTGAGCACGTGCTCATATGCTTGAAACCTGCTAAGAGGGTGGACCTTAAATGTTCTCGCACACTCAAAGGTAAGTATGTGAGACGTCGATTAGCTTGACTATGGTGCTCATTTCAGCAAGTATAAAAGTATACGTACATAAAATCATCACGCTGTGCATCTTAAATATATACATTTTGTTTGTCAGTTATACCTCAATAAATCCAGAAACGTTTTTAATTTTTAAAAAGCTGCAGCAAATGTGTCTTTCTGGTGGGAGAAGTTGACAGTGGGGGAGGCTATGTACACATGAGTAGAGGTGAAGAATGTATGAAAATTTCTACATCTTCTGCTAATTTGCTGTGAACCTAAATATAAAGTCTGTTTTCACAAAAAAGAAAAGAAAAGCAAGAGAAGTTTCTAGTGCCTCGAAATTGCGATGTGAGAGCTACAATTTCGGTACAAGGGAAAGTGAACGGCACAGTCCTCAAAGCAGGGGTTCTGCCCCACACACTGCTGAATGGCCGGGAGGCAGGCAGCTCACGTCAGTGGCCGCAGGGAGAGGAGGACCAAGTGACTCAGAGGGATGCTCGGAATAACACACCCAAAGCGCCGAGAACACCGCCTGACATACACTAGGGGCTCAGTGTGCTTGCTATTATTATAATTCTGCATTTTAACCCAACAAATAGCACTTGAGCAATTAACCATCTACCCTCTGACAGAATGATCATAAAAGGGCTTATTTGCCAAGAGAACCTCGAGAGAAAGCTGCAAGGCTGAATTCAAGCAACCCTTCCCGTGAGGGGCCCTTCCTCAACCTAGGCTGTTTCCCATCCTTTCCTCTTTGCTACGTCTTTTTTTTTTTTTATCTTTTATTTCTCCAGGCCAGAATGCTGGAGCGGGTAGCTATTCCTTTCTCCAGAGGATCTTCCCAACCCAGCAATAGAACCAAGGTCTCCTGCATTGCAGGTGGATTCTTTACCAGCTGAGCTACCAGGGAAGCCCATGTTTAAATAGATACAACTTATTTAATCTACTAAGATTTTTAAAGGAAGCAGTTTATTTGTTTTATTTTTAACTTAACTTTTATTTTGTGTTCGAGTACAGTTTAATCGGGGCTCCCCAGCTGGCACTAGTGGTAAAGAATCCGCCTTCCAATGCAGGAGACGCACGAGATGTGGGTTTGATCCCTGGGTTGGGAAGATCCCCTGAAGAAGGGAATGGCAACCTGCTCCAGTATTCTTGCCTGGAGAATCCCATGGACAGAGAAGCCTGGCAGGTTACAGTCCATGGGGTCGCAGAGAGTTGGGCACGACTGAGTGACTAAACAACAGACAAGTATTGCAAATGCTCCCTGACCCCCATCACTCAGGATTTCAGCGCTGGAGCTGGGAAAGGGTGGCGCAGCAGTGGCCTCACTGCCTGTAGGCTTATCCAAGAGCACTCCCAGCGACCTGTGCCAAACTCCTGTCCTCCACGTCCATGCGAGTGCGTGTGGAATGCAGCCTGGTGCATGTTTGGCTGCAAGGGAGCAAGGGAAATAGGGTTTCAGCTTTGCAGGCTCTGAGATCAGAAAGGCACCCCTGGAAAGAGATGGAACTGGTTGGTAAGTGCCAGTGGACCCACCCAACAAAAACCCAGATCGTATTTCTTATCCTCTAATCGACTAGGAACCTCAACCACTGGCAAGGGCCAAGCAGCCTTGAGAAACACGATTTATAGTAGCACTGAGCAAGACAAAGATTTTATTTTTTTGACATTTATTTATTTATTTGGCTGCACTGGGTCTCAGTTGCATCATGCTGGGTCTTCGGTCTTCACTGTGGCATGTGGGATCCACTTCTGTGACCAGGGATCAAACCTCAGCCCCCTGCATTGGGAGCATGGAGTCTTAGCCACTGGACCACCAGAGATGTCCCAAGATTTTGTTTTAAATTTACTTTCAGATTCTGTTAGGTTTTGGTGAAGCTCTAGAATATTATCTGCCTCCCCCAACACTGAATCTGCCTCTTACAGACACTCCTGAAATCACAGCCTGATTGTGTAGGCATCTGAATTTTTTTTAGGAAAGTTTTCATGTTTAAAATTTTTAAATTTATTTTACTTTTATTTAAAATTTTTAAAATTTGAATATATTCACTTTTTGATTTGCTTTTTGACTGTGCTAGATCTTCGTTGCTGTGTGCTGGCTTTCTCTAGTTGTGGCGAGCGGAGGCGACTCTCTAGCTGTGGTGCACAGGCTTTTCATTGCGAGGCTTCTCTACTTGCAGAGCTCAGGCTCTAGGAGCATGGGCTTCAGCAGTTGCAGCATGCGGGCTCAATAGTTGTGGCACACGAGCTTAGATGCCATGCAGCATGTGTGATCTTCCCAGAGTAGGGATCAAACTCGTGCCCTGTCCCCTGCATTGGCAGGTGGATCCCTACTGCACCATCACAGAAGTCCAGGAAGGTTCTCAAAGGTGCACAAGAACCTAAAAACACTGAGAAACACTGTGCTGAGGGCAGTGGGGTTCACTCATGACACCCCTGAGCCTGGGTGGAGGCAGGGCCTGTATGGGCTGATGGCCACTGTGAAGACAGATACCCCCAAGTGTGTGGTCCTGTGGGAGCCCCCAGCGCCCTCCACCCCAGGGTCCCTTACTTATTGACCCTTATCAGCTAAATGTGGGTGTGCATCATGGTCACCTGCAGAATTTGTTCACATACAGAATTCTGGTCCCCACCCTGACCCAGATCTACTTAGAGAAACCAGTTTGACCAGATAGCCACATTTTTAACACACTTGATGACTGATTTAGACACAGCACCAAATTGGGGGACCAAGAGAAGTCTGTGCTTTGCTTCTTCTAGGTCCTGGCTTCCTCTCCTGGTACACCCTGCCCGATTCTGACTGCCATCCTGGTGACTCAGGACAGTCAGGGTACCTGCCAGGGACAGGTAAGCACTCGTCAGCCACTCAGTGACCCATGGGGCCAGCGCCCAGCATGTGCACAGGCTCCTTATCTGGAAAAATGAAGGCTATCACTCATAGGAGGTACCAGGGAGGAATGACTCACATCAAGAACCTTGAAATCTGCAGATAAAAGGCAGCACTGATTCCCCACTGGAACTGCAGTCACAGAGACCACGCTTCTAGGTGGGCACGAGGTCCTTGCAGACCACCTGTGCGTGAAAACACCCGCCGCTCCACAGTCAACCCGTCTGTGCCCTTCACCATCAAAGTCACCATCCCCACTGGGTGTTAGCCACTCAGTCGTGTCCGACTCTGTGTGACCCCATGGACTGGAGCCCAGCAGGCTCCTCTGTCTGTGGGATTCTCCAGGCAAGAATATTGGAGCGGGTAGCCATGCCCTCCTCCGGGGGATCTTCCTGACCCAGGAACTGAACCCGGGTCACCATCCCTACATCACGCTGCAAAGACACACTGTTGCGTGAGGACCACTGCAGGGCATTTCTTCCTGAGTCTCACTCCAAATGTTTCTGCCTGGGATTAGCCCCAGCCATGGGACCTACCGGTTGCATTGGACGCTGTCGTCATGTCCCCGTGGACCTTACACTCTCTTTATTGCACCGAACAGCAGTCAGCACTCCAAGGGGTGAAGGGCACCGGATGACGCCCTCGCCAGGCGGCCAGATGTCGCCATGGGGCCAGCGGCTTTTATCCTGCGGCTGCTGAATTTCACGTATATCATATTTATCAGTGGGAACATTGTCAGTTTTATAAATGGAAACTGAACGACCATAAATCATTCTGTGGGGAGGTAACTGTGGGGGACGAGGGGTAGGTCTGCTTGTCAGCCTGCCAGCCAGGTGTGTTCATCCAGCAAGCGAGCAAATCTGCAGGGTGACCCCTGGCCCAGCTGGTGCCCACCATTCTTTCTGCTGGGAGACACACCCTGGCAGACAGGGCAGAAGACATTCGCCAGCCTTGAAAGCTTCATTGGCCTGTTTATAAGATATTCTTATATTTCCCTGTTCTTTCCACAATGTCAAGGTCACAGGATCAGAGTAACTAAACATATGTCTCAGAGCCTAAACATATACACAAGTATTACTGTTTGGTCTCCTACTTTGGGGTTATCCTGGTGGCTCAGACAGTAAAGAATCCACCAGCAATGCAGGAGATTCAGGTTTGATCCCTGAGTTGGGAAGATCCCCTGAAGAAGGAAATGGCAACCCACTCCAGTATTCTTGCCTAGAGAGTCCCATGGACAGAGGAGCCTGGCAGGTTACAGTCCATGGGGTTGCAAAGAGCCGGACATGACTGAGCGACAAACACTTTCACACTTTTACCTTACCTGCCTTCCATGCCCATCATTACAAGTTGATTTCCTCAAGGTCTAGTCTAACTTCTTCAAGTTTGTTTTGTTTTCTGGCCTCACCATGCAGCATGTGGGATTATAGTTCCCCGACCAGGGATTGAACTCATGCCCTCTGCAGAGGAAGCACGGAGTCTTGACCACTGAACTGCCAGGGAAGTCTCAAGTTGAGATGATACTGATGGATTACACCCACCTCTGAGTATTTACTGTGTATACTCAGCACAGGGACCTTCGGGAAGCCCTGGTCTGGTGGACCCCATGATTAGCCCCATTTTACAGATGGGAAACTGAGGGTCAAAGAGGTCAAGTAACTTGCTGGGGTTCCCCCAGCCAGTTAGTGGCAGAGCCAGAGTTAGACATTGTATTCAGTCTGTTTTCAAATTGAGATTGTTACGATAGGATGACGAGGGCTTCAGTAGACGGGGCCAGGGGCGAGGATCCCCGGAAAACATTCCAAAAATCGGGAACTTCAATCCAACACCACTTTGTTGTGACAGCTTTTTCAAGGGCAGAGAATGTCGGGGAGTAAAAGACAGTCAAGAAAACAGCCTTCTTTCACTCTTCCCAAACAAGTTGTGTTTCTTTCTGAGCTATGTAGAAAGCATTTATAAAATTAACAAGCTGTTAGATTTTGAGGGGGCTATACTTTTTGCTATGAATTCCTGGGGGTCTTTGTCCTGTAGTTATTGAAATTTTCTTTGCTTTACGCATGATCAAGTTTTGTAATTAGTTTTCCGATCACGTAAAAGAGTGAATGAACTCCTACACATTCCTCACTCAAAGCTGTCTCTTCTTTCTCTCTAAATGTAATGTTCTCTTGAGTCTCACTGAGAATAATAATATAATCAGTTTTTTTTAATTGTTTAAAACTGTCGTTCCCTTGGAGGCTTTCAGACTTGGGCGTGAGTCCGTGTTACCTACAGGGCTTGTTCGAGCCAGACTGCCAGGCCCGACTCACAATCTTCCGATTGAGCAGATCTGGGCTGCAGCCTGGTGCAGGGCTGAGACTCTCATTTGGGCACCAGGTCATGGCTGCTCAGGGCTGCCCAACAAACAGGGTCCCAGCCTCTGCTCTTCCCACCCCCTCACTCACACCCCTCCCTCATCCACGCTCCCGGGGGGTTGGCCCCCAGTGCCGGGCCCTGCCCGCAGGGAGGTTGGGCAGTCACTGTCACCTGCAGCCGTCATCCACCCCAGGGGTCGCTGACACAGAGCACAGGAGGGAGTGGACGGCTCCTAACCCCATGGAACACACCAGGGTGGTGGCATTTCAGGTCAGGCCTGCCTCTAGGCCATCTGGGTTTTTCTGGTCCCTTAAATCACGTTCCGTGGGGTCCACATCTCTTCCGCCTTCACACAGACTAAGTTCCGCATTGCATGCTTGAGGCTACTGACCCAGATTCTACTTTCAAGAAAAAGGCACAATCAGGCACCTGTCAGACAAAAAGGCAAGTACAGAAAGCAGCTTCTGGGAGGTGGTGTGCTGTTGGTGCAGCTGAGAGGAACGGCAAGTTCCTGTCTCCAGGCTGGTCTTGCCCACGTCAAGCTCAGGTTTCTGCATGGGCAGAGACAGAAGCGGTGGTTTTTCTCCCCTTCTCTTCTCTCCAATCGAGTCCTGCGCTGCTTTCAAGTTACTCCTTGGGACGGACCCTGGACCTCTCTCAACCCACGCCCTCCTTTCATCTGCTCCGTCCGTCCCCACACCCTCCTCTGCCTCAACGTGACCTTTCCTCACCCAGACTGCATTCTGGTCCCTTGCTGGCTGCTGATCACGTAGGCGGGATGCACTGTGGGGAGCTCTGGGCTTCCCCCCACCTCCTGCAGCTCTCCTGAACCCAGGCTGAGTTTGGCCCAGGAAAGGTGCCAGGGAGGGCTTCAGACGGTAAAGAATCCTCCTGCCATGTGGAAGACCCGGGTTCAATTCTTGGGTCAGGAAGATCCCCTGGAGGAGGGCACATGGCAACCCACTACAATATTCTTGCCTGAAGAATCCCCATGAAGAGAGGGCTGCAGTCCACGGGGTCACAAAGAGTCAAAAACGACTGAGCAACTAAGCACAGCAAGGTGCCCAGGAAGCCTCCTCAACCATCAGGGTTCCCAAGAGCCTCAGGTGCGGAATCAGACAGAGTGGAGATGACAGCATGCAGAGAGGACAGCAGGAAATGAGGTCAAGGAGATGCTGCTCCTCTGGCAGCTCCGAAGGGTCCCAGCAACCCAGAGCAGAGGAACGGATTTACACAGGGACTGCAGGTTCCAGGGCTACCACCTGTCCTCCCATGAGCACAACCAGAATCCAAGCCAAAAAGGGAAGTGAGGAGTGACTGTCCCTCCCTTCCAGGGCTCCCCAACCTGGCCACAGAGAAGGGCCGGTCAGACATGGGTCTTTCCCGGGCAGGTCAGAGAAGGGGAAGTCCTGCCTGCGTGAGCAGCAGCATCGGCCTGGGTTGACCCACCGGTCATCTCTGCCACCCCATGGAGATGCTCAGACCCTCCCCTGCATGGCAAAGGGCTAGGTTGCTGTGAGCTGACCACTGTTATCAGGCCAAGTCAGGAACACAGGGGCCTGGCAGCTTAACCACAGTGGGGTCAACCAGACATCCAGGGGCTGAATCCTTAAAAGCATACTGCTCAGAGCCAGCCTCCCATGTACGTACATTCCCAACACAGGACAGGGCCCAAATTCAAGTGCCTGCATTTCAGTCTAGCTGTCAGCATTGTAGGAGGCCAACAGGCCCCCACTACTTGGGAAGATGGCCTAGGGTCCAAGGGAAATCTTACCAAAATGGTTTTTGCCCAAAAGGGTCCAGGCCTTGGTCTAGGATTGGGGGTTCCACTCTAGGACCCTGGCTCTTTGTACCCACCTGCTGCCAACCCCCTCAGGGTCCTTCTGAAGGGCTGGCCATGCCCACACCGAGCACCTAGATTCTGCCCTGACCCCAAGTAGTCTAGTGCTGCTGTTCAGTAACTCAGTCGTATCCAGCTCTTTGCTCCCCCATGGACTGCAGCACGCAAGGCTTCCCTGTCCATCACTGTCTCCCAGAGTTTGCTCAAACTCATGTCCATTGAGTCAATGATGCCATCCAACCATCTCATCCTCTGTCACCTTCTTCTTCTCCTGCCCTCAATCTTTCCCAGCATCAGGGTCATTTCCAATGAGTCGGCTCTTCACATCAGGTAGCCAAGTATTGCGCCTCAGCTTCAGCATCAGTCCTTCCAATGGAAATTCAGGGTTGATTTCTGAGCGACCACAGACAAGTCCACAACCCTGAGTCAGACTGGGCACAGACCAGCCCACCAGAATGAAAGCTTCAGGACAAGCCCATCATCAGGGGATGAGTTAGTAAATGTAAGTGTATCCACACCACAGAACCCTACATCATCATTAGAAAAAAAAAAAGTACTGATACAAAATGAACTTCAAAATGCATTGTCATGTGAAAAGATCTGGGTGCAGAACAATGTAATGTGTATGGAGAGGACAAAGAGGGTATTTGCATATATTTCCATAATACCTCTGATTTTGCAGGAAACTCGTAACATAGGCTGTCTCTGAGATGCACAGGGAAAAGACAGGAAGAAATTTTTTCAATCTGCACCCTTTTGAATTTCAACTGTGGGAATATGTTAGCTCTTCACTAAAAACTTTAAAGTTAAAAAAGTCAGGAAGGGATAAATTAGAAGTTTGGGATTAGCAGATACAAACTATTATATATATATATATAATATAAACAGCAATATCCTACTGTATAGCACAGGGAACTAAGCACAGTGTCTTGTAATAAATATAATGGAAAAGAATCTGAAAAAGACTGTATATATACGAAACTGAATCACTTTGTTGTACCCCAGAAACTAATTGCTGCTGCTAAGTCGCTTCAGCCGTGTCCGACTCTGTGCGACCCCATAGATGGCAGCCCACCAGGCTCCCCCGTCCCTGGGATTCTCCAGGCAAGAACACTGGAGTGGGTTGCCATTTCCTTCTCCAGTGCATGAAAGTGAAAAGTGAAAGTGAAGTCGCTCAGTTGTGTCTGACTCTTAGCAACCCCATGGACTGCAGCCTACCAGGCTCCTCCGTCCGTGGGATTTTCCAGGCAAGAGTACTGGAGTGGGGTGCCATTGCCTTCTCCTCAGAAACTAACAGAACATTGTAAATCAACTGTGCTTCAATTAAAGAAAAACGATGACTCTGAGATGTGAGATGTTAGTCTGTACGAGTGGATTGACTAAAAATATGGAGCCAGGAAAGAAAGGGAAGTGTTTGGGAAGAGAAAATAAATATAGACTTCAACTATTGAGGTGGAAATGCAAGAAATATCCAAATTAAGATGTTTAGCAGAAAGCTGAAGACATGTGAAGAGAGCTCACAAGATGACACGGTACTGAAAAACGGAGACTTGGGGCCACGATTTCAGAAGATGTGGGACTGGATGATGGGCTGGTCTTCAGGTGAAAGGGGCAGAAATATAACTCCATCTGCCTTAAAATATAAAGGGGGGAGGGAATCTATTAGAATAAATTACTGTGAAATCCAAGGAAAGGCACAGATAGGGCTGAACCTAGGCACTGAAAAAATATCGTCAGAATGCTGAGTGGGGAAAGGTAGGTCCTATTACGTAAGTTCAGGGAAGAATAAGGGAATTGTTACTTAGCTCTAGTCCCAGGGCACGAGCATGCAGCCATGCAGAAAGTTTCAGAGGCACCCCCATCACTGAGTGTGCATCTCACACCAACGCTACACCTGCTCTCTGAAACCAGCCACAACTGACGCACAGATCAGCTAATCCCCAAACCCAAGCTTCCCACAGCTCCACACGAGGACAGTGCTCGCGTGGTTGAACAAGCAACACAGTTCTCCCCGCCGAGCGAGCGATAAGGTCAACGCACACAGAACAAGCATGACGCACCCCTCCCTACCGTGCTTCTGCAGCTCCGGCCACCTTCCCGCTCGCCGCCATCCACAGACAGTCCCGGCCACTCGTCCACGAGTTGCTCCCCCGCTGCTCCAGGCTCGCATGGTCCACAGAGCTCTAGTCCCAGGTTTACTAACGATGTAAAGAAGAGACACGGAGGAGTCTATCAGTTCAGTTTAGAGCGCACACTCAGAGTGAAAAAGAGGACAAGGCCCTAAAAAACATGCACCCTGCCCATAATTTACATTCTTCTCATGAGGGGCGGTGCCTGTGACCCTTCGCCTTGAATCTGGGCTGGTTTACAACTGTTCTAACCAACAGAGTTCAGCAGAGGAGGGCTCGTGTGGCTTCTAAGGCCAGGTTAGAAAACACAATGAAACTGGAAGCTGGCCTTCAGATGCTTGATTTGGGCGAAACCAGATACCACGTCAAAAGTCCAACAGTGCTGCATCTCCTGTGCTGGTGCCCCGGGTACCAGCCTGGAAGAACCACACACACCTCCCAGCCCCCGACAGCCAGTGTCCACCACCCGCCATGCGAGTGAGCCACACTGAGCATCCAGCCCCGTCGCGACTTCGGGTATGTGGCCTAGACAGCACACAGGCCACCTCAAGCAAGAGCTTCCCCCTAGTCCTTCCCAAATTCTTATTCCACAAAATCATGAGGAGAGTTATATGGCTGGTGGTTTGGTTTTTTTAATTAAAGTAAGTTGATGTACAATATTACATAAGCTACAGGTGTACAATATGGGGATTCCCAATTTTTAAATGTTATACTCCAATATGATTATTATAAAATATTGGCTATAGTCCCTGTGTTGTACGAGTTACCCTGTGGCTTATTTTATACACAAGGGTTTGTACCTGTTGGTCCCCTTCCCCTCTGTTGCCCTCCTCCCTTCCCTCTCCCCATTCGGAACCGCTAGTTTGTGCTCAGTGTTTGTGTGTCTGCTTCTTTTTTGTTACAGTCACTAGTTTGTTGTATTTTGTCTGTTTTGGGGCTGGGGAGGGGGAACACTGCATCGGGTGTGGCTTCTCTAGCTGTGGCATACAGACCCCTTTAGTTGTGGACCTTGGGCTTAGTTGCTCCACACTCTGCGGGACCTTAGTTCCCCCAGCAGGGATCACACCTGTGTCCCCTGCAGTGGAAGGCAGATTCTTAACCACTGGACCACCAGGGAAGTCCTTGTTGTATTTTGCTGTAAGTTACTAAGTTTTAGGGGTGGTTTGTTACACAGCAACAGTAACAGACAGATTTTGGCACTGGAGGTGAGGTGCTCAATATGAAAACAGGTCTTAGATGTGTGGGACTGGCTTTGGGACTGAGCCAAACACATCTCAGAGCTCAGGGGACTGGAGGAGACTTAATAATAGTCTGATGGACCTCAAAAGAGGCTGTCAGTGGTGGCTTAAAAGGAGAATGAGGGAAATGCTCTTGGAAAAAGGAGGAAAGCAGATGCTTGTTACAAAGTGGCAAAAAGTTCAGCAAAATTTTGTGTCTCCCATTTTCCAGTTTTTATTTTATTAAAAAAAAAATGTATTTGGCTGCTCTAGGTCTTATTGCAGCACGTGGGATCTAATTCCCTGACCAGGGATCGAAATCTAGCCCCCTGGATTGGGAGCTCAGAGTCTTAGCCACTGGACCACCAGGGAAGTCCCCTATTTTTAAAACAGGAGTATCTATAAGCATCTATAAGTTTCTATAAGATATCTATAGATATCTTATAGATATCTATATCTATAAATATCTATATTATATATATGTATCTATTATAGATATCTATAAGTATCTATAAGTTATCCCATGCCAAACACAGTAGTTTGAGTGGAAAGCAAATCACATGATTCTTTAATTCACAGATCTTCAGAGAGGCACTGTACTCAAGAAAGCTCATTCATAAAGCCTCTTCTGGTTGGGGACCCAGCTTAGATGGCAGGACCCAGCCTTGGTCTCTGATGCTGTAATGGTATGAGATTTTAGTGGGTCAAGAGACTTCAGTGGATTCTTGGGAGAAGAGGAGCACTTTGCATGTAGGAGAAATGTAAATAATTCATGACCAGAGGGTGGACTATGGTCATTTGAAAACATGGTCCCAAAATTTTTGGCCCTGCTCTCATTGAGAAGTGGGGTCCACTCCCCCCTCCCCTTGAATCTGGGCCGGCTGATACAGATTCAGTAATGCAGTCGTGAAGCAATACAGTAGTGGAATTGTGAAAGTGACCTTGTGTGACTTCTGGTGTTAGGGCAAAAAGAGCAACTTCTGCTGGGACACTTCGGGACACTGCCTCCGGGTGAAGCCAGCTATCGTGACCCCCTGAACCTGACAGATGGAGAGGTCAGGTGGAGGTCTTCCAGCAGACAGACCCAGCTGAACTTTCAGACAAGTCAGCAGTAACTTCTCAGAGCTGTTATGACCATTAAATAAGTTAACATATAGGAAACATCCCTGAAAGGTGCCTGGCACATCCTAAGTGCTGTATGAGCAAGTGTTGTTATTACTTATCATGGTGGAAAACCAACAGAAAATGCCTTATCCGAAAAGAAAGAACACGTAGCCATTTAATTATTTCTAGTCTATGAGGTCACACAGAGTTGGACACGACTGAAGAGACTTAGCAGCAGCAGCAGCAGACATAGATGTAAATACCAAAGTAATTAGGTAAAAATGGTTGCCTTTGAGGAAAAGGGAAGAAAAGAAGAAATAAGAAATTGCTTATCCCTTCCAACAAAACGGTAGAAGTGGTCGATTCTGATGTGCATTATAACTGAGAAAAATTAAAATTAATAATAAAGAAAGATGAAAAGTAGAAGATGTCAAGCCATGGATAAGGAAAGTAGCCACTGTAGTTCTTGGATGGTGGAAAGTCAAATGGTTCTATAATGTTAGAAACAGAAGGTAGAGATCAAAATACCAAGTTCCAGCAACACATAGAAGGTGTCCACAGAAGGAAAGACTTGCTGATTTTTGCTTAATCCAAGACACAATATTATGTTTTTAATCAGAAAGAAACATAACAGTTGGGCTCAGTAATGTCCATACTGCTGCAGCACAGTGTCCACCATTATTTAATGTGTTTCTAGTCCTCCCCTCTTCTATTCATTTGTGGCACGCTAAATAATCTGTGGATACTCACAGGCATAATGTACCTTTTTGTTTTTCCAAATTAAACCACTGAATATGAGAACATCAAATAAAATTGCGGGTTTAAAGCAAACTTATTCTCTTAAAGTTCCCCTTTTGTCAATACTGCCATTCTCTTACAAATATATCTTCTAGGTGGATTGGTTCTTACCAGTTAAAACAATCAATTGCCTAAAAGCTTTTTGTAAAAAGAAAGAAAAAGAAAGAAACAAAAGCTAACCAGATCATCCAGAATATGAAATCACTTCATATAAAAATAATATTAAAAGACAGTCTGACAAAAATATATAAAAATATGTCTCAGATTTTTAAAGAGAGAAATAAACTCATAACTTCAATTGAAAATGAAAAATAAAATATAAAATAAATGTGCAGAAATGTAAAAAATAGATCTATTTTTAAAAAGAAACCACTAGAAATCTTAAAAGTGAAAAATATAACCATCGACATAAAATATTCAACAAGTGGAATATGCGCAACACCTGACATGGTCAAAGATAAAGCCAGTGAACTGAAAAATAATCTTGAGGAATTAACTCAGAAGACAGTACAGAGAGGCAATAATGAGAACTCAAGAGACTTGGAAATAAAATCGAGAGAGTCAAAGAAACATGTTAACAAGAGTTCCAAAATACACAAAAGAATGAATGGCGTGATGAAGATGAAACATTTTTTAAAAGAGCACAGATACTTTGGGAAGATTAAAGAAATGTGTTCTCTGTGCATGTTGAATATCAAGCAGGACAATTTTCTAAAATAAATTTCACACAGTGAAACTTGAGAACATTAAGGATAAAGGGACAATAGTAGAAGAAAAGATAGAAGGAAAAAAAAGATACATTATCTACCAAGAAATTTCAACAGACTTCTTATCAGAATAGTAAATGCCAGGGTAATAAGGTAATAGTGTCAAAAGTGCTCAAAGACATGTCTGCATAAGTGAAGTTGCTCAGTCGTGCCCGACTCTTTGCGACCCCATGGATAGTAGCCTGCACCAAGCTCCTCCGTCCATGGGATTTTCAAGGCAAGAGTACTGGAGTGGGTTGCCATTTCCTTCTCCAGGGAATCTTCCCAACCCAGGGATCAAACCCAGGTCTCTCACATTGTAGACAGATGCTTGTCTGCATAGGTACTATTAATATCTCTTGAGGAGTAAACTGAGACACTACTAGCTTAAGCAATTTTCTCAAGATTCCACAGGTGGGATTTAAACCCAGAAGCCTTAACTCCAAAATTCTTAGTGATGGAACTGCCCTGCATTTATAGGAACATAATAATAGAACAATTATTAGTATAATAATAGAACATAATGAAAGAACAATTTACCAAGTAACAACTAGACTAAATATTTAACAACAGGAAATGAGAAAATTATGGTATGGTCACATAACAGAGGCTTCCCTGGTGGCTCAGGTGGTAAAGCGTCTGCCTGCAATGCAGGAGACCCAGGTTCAATCCCTGGGTTGGGAAGGTCCCCTGGAGAAGGAAATGACGATCCACTCCAGTATTCTTGCCTGGAAAATCCCATGGATGGAGGAGCCTGGTAGGCTACAGTCCATGTGGTCGCAAAGAGTCAGACACGACTAAGCGACTTCACTTTCACTTTCACATAACAGATGACTGAACACCAATTAAAATGAATAAAATGTACCTATGCCCATGCACATGGATACATCTCTAAAATATAATGTACCCTCTGCCAGAAACATGCATCTAGACCTCTGAACCCTCCAGCTAAAGAAGCTTGAAAGACTGATAAGAATCATTCATGGTGAGGTTCAATACTTTTCTTCTGAAAAATTTCCTCCAGGGAAATTTACCTATGTTACATCTTTTCAACAATTTTGAGATTTGAAGGAGAGAAAGAAATAATAGAGTCTATTGTTTTGACAACAGAGAATGTTTAAGGCATCTTAAGTTTAATAGGGTAACAATCTAATCATACCTATAGAAGTGATGTGAACAAATGAAACACAGTTAATTCAAAATCCACATGATCCTTTTTATAACTGACCTCTTCTCAGTCTTGATTAGAACCACTTATATATAAATTGTGATTGATCCTCTTCTGTTGACTTATAATAGAGATGCAACAGATTATCTTATAGTTGTCAGGAACAAGGAAAAGTGGAATTTGAGAGTGAAGTTAAGATTATTCCTAAGGACTTAATGTGTGCTCAGTCGCTTGTGAAAGTGAAGTCACTCAGTCATGCCCAACTCTTTGTGACCCCATGGACTGTAGCCTACCAGGCTCCTCCCTCCATGGGATTCTCCAGGCAAGAGTACTGGAGTGGGGTGCCATTTTTGTCCAACTCTTTTTGGCCCCATGGACTGTAGCCCACCAGGCTCCTCCCTCCATGGGATTCTCCAGGCAAGAGTACTGGAGTGGGGTGCCATTTTTGTCCAACTCTTTTTGGCCCCATGGACTGTAGCCCACCAGGCTCCTCTGTCCATGGAATTCTCCAGGCAAGAATACTGGAGTGGGTTGCCATTTCCTCCTCCAGGGGATCTTCCCAACCCAGGGATCAAACCCGAGTCTCCTGCATCTCCTACACTGACAGGCAGGTTCTTCATTACTGTGCCACCTGGGAAGCCCTAAGGACTTGTATTAGGAAGCTAAAAATGCTTGACAGCAACCATCCATAAGATGATCTCACATTGAGAGACAGTCCTTAGAATCTCAAATATTTGTTTAAAATGAATAATTTTGGCATGATACCCCTAATTGGCCTGAGGACAGGCAACCAATGCAAATATGGTAGCTTTTCCCCAACTATTCAATTACTAGACAAATAAATACTAAACTTTTGAACTTAGAAAGGGAGTTTTACGTTTGGATGGCTGAGACTAGTTTATTAACAGCCTAACTGGTCTTCCTGTCTGGAATCTTGTTTCTCTCAAGTCTGTGCTAACATACAAGGGCTAAAATGGCACATGTATTTATGACATGTTCTCCTCACATCACACGCCCCAAATAATGTCCGTCTTCTCAGCTAGACTCAAAGTTTAGTCATGGCAGGGACTGATCTATTCATATTCAGA
Source organism: Bubalus kerabau (assembly GCF_029407905.1). NCBI lineage: Eukaryota > Metazoa > Chordata > Mammalia > Artiodactyla > Bovidae > Bubalus > Bubalus kerabau. Next base: position 32,696,409 of record NC_073635.1, on the reverse strand, counting down.
GATAGTGTTTAAGTTTGATTCAAAAAGTGTTTGCTTGTAAAGCAATTATCCTTCAATAAAAAATAAATAAAATTTTAAAAAAAGCGTTTGCTAAGCAAAACTCAAAGAACTGGTGATAATGTAACACTAGGGGGCGCTAGTATGTGGTGTCGGGGTTTCTTTTTGAGCTGAATTTTTAGAATCCCTGAATATTTGAGAAAAGAAATTCAAGAACACAGGGCCTTTAGGCCACAGAAGCAAGCTTACTAATTGACGCACTCACTCGGGGACCTGGGAAGAGATATACCAGGTGTATGTACTACCCAAAGAGCCTCCTGTGAAGTCTTTCTGTTAATAAAAAGTCCCTCTATGAGAAATCCCTTTCTGCAAGATGTGAGAACCCAAGGTTGAATTTATGACATTTTATGGGGTCAGGAACTCTTTCCAATTTTAGAATCTTCCCTTTATAAAAAGATACGCCTAAATTGTTCCCTGGTGAAATTACAAGACAATTATGCACAGACCTAAAATAATCTGAGTATGAAAGTTTCTTACACTTTAACGTAAGAAAAGCTCATATAATTTTTTTTTAACTAAGGAACCTAAGCAGAAGTGATTTTAAAACATTTGTTGACATATGAAAGTTTTAAAATTTGACTTTGGTGCCAAGAAGACATCTAGCTACACCAATACCTAAATTCTCTAAATATTTCCCGGGGAAATGTAAAGTCCAGATAATTAATGAATTACTCTATTCATATGTACTCAGGGATTAAGTGTTATGTGGATCAACTTTTAAATCCCTTTCGGAAACAGAGGATTCTAAATGTTTTTTTTTTAATTGTGGATGGGCCAAGTAACCAGGGAACAATTCAATTTAGCAAATATTTATCATATGCCCCCTATGAACCAGGCACAGGTTTAGTTATTAAGCAGCCTGTGTTAAAACAAAATGAATTATTTTTTAGCTACAAAAATACACATGGTGCGTCACTGGAAAATTAAGAAGGTGAGTAAAAGCACCCGTAATACAACCATCCAACAATAGCTGCTATAAATACTTTGATGTGCTTCAACCTAAATTTCTTCCCTGACATTCCTTTAAAATCTAAGTTTTTAAACTTCATTATAAACAATTTGCTTTTTCCATCAGCATTTTAACAACATTTTTCTCAGGTTACTAAAAAGCTTCCTAAACAAAATTTTAGTCTTGTGTAAAAATATACAAATTTTTAAGGCTTTGTTGATGCTGCTGCTAAGTCGCTTTAGTCGTGTCCGACTCTGTACGACCCCATAGACGGCCTCCCACCAGGCTCCCCCGTCCCTGGGATTCTCCAGAACACTGGAGTGGGTTGCCATTTCCTTCTCCAATGCATGAAAGTGAAAAGTGAAAGTAAAGTCGCTCAGTCATGTCGACTCTTAGTCTTAGCGACCCCATGGACTGCAGCCTACCAGGTTCCTCCATCCATGGGATTTTCCAGGCAAGAGTATGGAGTGGGGTGCCATTGCCTTCTCCTTACCAATTGTCAAATTAACCTACAGAAAAGTTGCATCAATCAACACAGCCACCAATAAAATAAAAAAAATTCATTTCCACATATCTTCATTAGTGGCTATTAAGATTGCTTTAAATTTTTGCCAGGGTACTTCCCTGGCAGTCCAGCAGTTAAGACCCCAAGCTTCCACAGCAGGGCGGATGCGTCACATCTCTGGTTGGGGAACTAAGACCCTGCATACTGCATGGTGCAACCAGGAAAAAAAAAAAACTGTGTCTGTTTGCACATCACAGAACAGCATATCTGGAAAATGCTAGAAAATCAAAGATAAAGCAATCCAAACAATAAAAGAATTCCATAAGATAGCAGGATATAAAATTAACACGCAAAAATCAATAGCATTGACTTCAAGGTTCTTGTCTGACATGTAAAAAGCTTGGAACTCATCACTCTCAACTCCCTACCTCACAAAGAAAAAAAAAAAGCTGAACGCACTGCTTCTCAGACCCATCAAAGAATTAAGGTCACAGGGCAAGCTGACACCCTGAAAACTGGAGGGACAGACAGACAGACAGATGCAGAAAATCACAGCTACCAAAGAGCAGAGCTGAACCTGGAGTCTAGTTTTCCTCAATGAGGACGGGGTGAGGGGTGACTTGTGAATGTCACAACTCAGGGCTCCTAAAAGACTGAGACCTAACATAAGGCTCTGTATAATGTTTCCTCTCTTGCCATACTTTACCACCACGTCGCCAATTCTTCTAGAGAGCGAAACTGAAAGAGCTGCAAACTTCAGACGCTAGTTAAGCATCAGTCTCTAGGGACTTCTCTAGTGGTCCAGTGACTAAGACTCTGAGCTCTCAATGCAGGGGGCTGGGTTCAATCCCTGGTCAGGGAACTAGACCCCACAAGCCACAAGAAAGAGTTCACAGGCCAGTTCACAGCAAAGATCAAAGATCTGCATGCAGCAGCTAAGACCCAGCACAGCCAAATAAATTGTTTAAAATATATTTTAAAAAAGAACCAGTCTATGGAGAAACCTAAAGACAACTGGGGAGACAAAATCAAGGACATGAGAAGACATTTTAGTCTTGGAAACCATAGCTACAGCAAAGAGTAAACACAGCCAACTCCCAGAGAGATTGACATGACATCTCACTCAAAAGGCCTATTTACCTCAGTTTCTTTTACCTAATATTATATCATAATATATATTATTTGCTGTTCAGTCGCTCAGCAGTTGTCTCTTTGCAACTCCATGGACTGCAGCACACCAGGCTTCCCTGTCCTTCACCATCTCCTGCAGCTTGCTCAAACTCACATCCACTGAGTCAGTGATGCCATTCAACCATCTCATCCTCTGTCACCCTCTTCTCCTCCTGCCCTCAATCTTTCCCAGAATCAGGGTCTTTTCCAATCAGTCAGTTCTTCACATCAGGTGGCCAAACTATTGGAGTTTCAGCTTCAGCATCAGTCCTTCCAATGAATATTCAGGACTGATTTCCTTTAGGATTGACTGGTTTAATCTTCTTGTAGTCCAAGGGACTCTCAAGAGCCTTCTCAAATACCACAGTTCAAAAGCATCAATTCTTTGGCGCTCAGCCTTCTTTATGATCCACCTCTCACATCCATACATGACTACTGGAAAAACCATAGCTTTGACTAGACAGACCTTTGTCGGCAAAGTAATATCTCTGCTGTTTAATATGCTGTCTAGGTTGGTCATAGCTTTTCTTCTAAGGAGCAAGCAACTTTTAATTTCATGGCTGAATATGAGATAAAGCAAATGAGTAAAAATGTTGATGCTGTTGAGATTCAGTTCTCACTACAGAAGAAGGTCATACAATATGGAATATGGGAAGCTCAGAAAGAACTCTGTGGAGACTGGAGACAGTGACGTAAACTCCTTTTTTTAAATGTACATATATGTAGATGATAATGTGCATATGTATCTGGTAAGTGTTCACATGTTTGTCTGTGCACATGTTTGTGTGTTTGTGTATATGTGTGTAGATATATGTCTCTATTTCTCAGGACTATCTGCTGAAACAGCTAAGAAGCAAGGTGAAAGTGAAAGTCGCTCAGTCATGTCCAACTCTTTGCAACCCCATGGACTATACACTGCATGGAATTCTCCAGGCCAGAATACTAGAGTGGGTAGCCGTTCCTTTCTCTGAGGGATCTTCCCAACCCAGGGATCGAACCAGGTGCCCTGCATTGCAGGCGGATTCTTTTCAAGCTGAGCCACAAGGGAAGCCCAATAAGCAAGGTACCCCAGTAGTAATGAGCACCCAGACCCCAGAGCTTGATCTCTACCTCCATGCCCCAGCAAAAAGAACAACAGGATCTCGGAAAATGGCTAATTCCAGGGCTGACAGAATGGATATCAGATGAGCCTGGAGTGTCACGTAATGCCAGAATGTAAGGAAATCCTTTGTAAAATATAGTAGACACATGTCATGAAAATCAGGTTGAAAGGGCTCCTACTGGCCACATCTGGCATAAAATTTGAGCCCCCAAATAGTATAGTAACAAATTAGAAAGTGAAAGTGAAATCGCTCAGTCGTGCCTGACCCTTTGCAACCCCATGGACAGTAGCCTGCACCAAGCTCCTCTGTCCATTGGATTTTCAAGGCAAGAGTACTGGAGTGGGTTGCCATTTCCTTCTCCAGGGAATCTTCCCAACCCAGGGATCGAACCCAGGTCTCTCGCATTGTAGACAGATGCTTTACGGTCTGAGCCACCAGGGAACTGCGAATTAGAAATCACTGCAAAGTAGGATTCATGAGTTTATAACAATGATAAATAGATAAATGAATGGTGAAAAAAAGAAAGAGTGCTGAGGGCCAACTGGTAGATGTGGAGGGGATTCCACAGCTGGAAATCTGTCATTCTGCAACCAGGGTAGAAACTGGATCGGTCAAGAATCACCAGTGGATGAATGAGTAAACGAATGTAATGGACACAGACAATGGAATCTTAGAGAGGAAAGAGAGTCTGACACCAGATCCAACATGAATGAATCTTGAAGACATTATGCTAAGCAAAATAAGCCAATCACTATAAGACAAACGATTCTAGTTATACGAGGTTTCTAAAGTAGTCAATTCACAGAGACAGGAAGTAGAATGGTGGTTGCCAGGGCCTGGAAGGATGGGGTCATCATTTAATGGGTACGGTTTCAGTTGTGCAAGATGAAAGGAGATCTGTGGGTGGATGGTGAGGATGGCTGCAGAGCAGTTTGAATGTACTTAACGCCACGGAGCTGTGCACTTAAAAATGGATACAATGTAAATTTCATGATATGTATTATCACAATTAGAATATATAAGTTTTCAAAAATAACCATCACTAGATGCCAACATCAGAGGGAAATTTTGATGAGGAGCAGGATTTTTCATTTTTTGAAAATGGCTCCCCACAGATTATTAGTTGTAATGACTAAATCTGGCACCAACTTGATGATTAAAATTAACTTTACCAATGAGAGACAACTGGATATCATGTGTCTACAGGTATGACGCCCTTAGAAGGACACAAGAAACATCAGACAAACACAAAATGGAAAATGTTCTATCAGGAAAATGGGAGGGGAGGAGAGACTGAATTCTCTAAAACTGTTAATGTTATAAAAGACAAATAAAGACTATGGAAATGTTCCAGGCTAAGAGAGGCTAAAGATACAAGTGAAACCCAACAAACTGGAATACTAGCTCAGCTGATGAAACTGGAATTATATCAGCAAAGAGGTATCAAGTTGATAACTGTACTATGTGTCTCTGTAAGAACATATTCCTGCTCTTAAGAGACACAGACTTAAGTAGTTAAGGGCCATGACATATAGAGCTGACCTGCAAACGACTCAAAAGAAAAAAACTGGATATGCTTGTGTGTATACCCTCTGCACCTGGCACCTAATAGGACTTTCGATCAATGTTTGCCGAATGAAGGAAGAAACTGGTTGGAAACTGTTTTTTGTTTTTTTTTTTTTACTTAAGTTACTTGTAAATAGAAACATTGACTTATTTGTCTTTCACTTTGAACTAAAATTTCCTTTTTACTAGGAACTAGGAAGTAAACTTGGGCTTCCCTAGTGGCTCAGACGGTAAAGAATCCGCCTGAAATGCAGGAGACCTGGGTTCAAGCCCTGGGTTGGAATCAAGTAACTGGTTATCTTAGTCAGCATGGCCTACTGTAATAAATACCATAGCCTAGGTGACTTAAGTGAAAGACATTTATTTCTCCCAGTTTCAGAGGCTGGGAAGTCCAAGATCAAGGCACCAGGAGATCTGGCTCCTGGCGAGGGCCCTCCTGGCGATGGCCAGCTTTTTGCTGTGTCCTCACTTGGCAGAGAGAGCATGCTGGTCTCTTTTTTTTTTTTTTTTTTTTTTTCTTTTTTTTTTAAATTTTATTTTATTTTTAAACTTAACATAACTGTATTAGATTTGCCAAATATCAAAATGAATCCGCCACAGGTATACATGTGTTCCCCATCCTGAACCCTCCTCCCTCCTCCCTCCCCATTCCATCCCTCTGGGTCGTCCCAGTGCACCAGCCCCAAGCATCCAGTATCGTGCATCGAACCTGGACTGGCAACTCATTTCATACATGATATTTTACATGTTTCAATGCCATTCTCCCAAATCTTCCCACCCTCTCCCTCTCCCACAGAGTCCATAAGACTGTTCTGTACATCAGTGTCTCTTTTGCTGTCTCGTACACAGGGTTATTGTTACCATCTTTCTAAATTCCATATATATGCGTTAGTATACTGTATTGGTGTTTTTCTTTCTGGCTTACTTCACTCTGGATAATAGGCTCCAGTTTCATCCACCTCATTAGAACTGATTCAAATGTATTCTTTTTAATGGCTGAATAATACTCCATTGTGTATATGTACCACAGCTTTCTTATCCATTCATCTGCTGATGGACATCTAGGTTGCTTCCATGTCCTGGCTATTATAAACAGTGCTGCGATGAACATTGGGGTACTCGTGTCTCTTTCCCTTCTGGTTTTCTCAGTGTGTATGCCCAGCAGTGGGATTGCTGGATCATAAGGCATGTCTATTTCCAGTTTTTTAAGGAATCTCCACACTGTTCTCCATAGTGGCTGTATTAGTTTGCATTCCCACCAACAGTGTAAGAGGGTTCCCTTTTCTCCACACCCTCTCCAGCATTTATTACTTGTAGACTTTTGGATCGCAGCCATTCTGACTGGTGTGAAATGGTATCTCATAGTGGTTTTGATTTGCATTTCTCTGATAATGAGTGATGTTGAGCATCTTTTCATGTGTTTGTTAGCCATCTGTATGTCTTCTTTGGAGAAATGTCTATTTAGTTCTTTGGCCCATTTTTTGATTGGGTCATTTATTTTTCTGGAGTTGAGCTGGAGGAGTTGCTTGTATATTCTCGAGATTAGTTGTTTGTCAGTTGCTTCATTTGCTATTATCTTCTCCCATTCTGAAGGCTGTCTTTTCACCTTGCTAATAGTTTCCTTTGATGTGCAGAAGCTTTTAAGGTTAATTAGGTCCCATTTGTTTATTTTTGCTTTTATTTCCAATATTCTGGGAGGTGGGTCATAGAGGATCCTGCTGTGATGTATGTCAGAGAGTGTTTTGCCTATGTTCTCCTCTAGGAGTTTTATAGTTTCTGGTCTTACATTTAGATCTTTAATCCATTTTGAGTTTATTTTTGTGTATGGTGTTAGAAAGTGTTCTAGTTTCATTCTTTTACAAGTGGTTGACCAGAGTTCCCAGCACCACTTGTTAAAGAGATTGTCTTTAATCCATTGTATATTCTTGCCTCCTTTGTCGAAGATAAGGTGTCCATATGTGCGTGGATTTATCTCTGGGCTTTCTATTTTGTTCCATTGATCTATATTTCTGTCTTTGTGCCAGTACCATACTGTCTTGATAACTGTGGCTTTGTAGTAGAGCCTGAAGTCAGGTAGGTTGATTCCTCCAGTTCCATTCTTCTTTCTCAAGATCGCTTTGGCTATTCGAGGTTTTTTGTTTTTCCATACAAATTGTGAAATTATTTGTTCTAGCTCTGTGAAGAATGCTGTTGGTAGCTTGATAGGGATTGCATTGAATCTATAGATTGCTTTGGGTAATATACTCATTTTCACTTGGCAGAGAGAGCATGCTGGTCTCTTATCTTCCCACAAGGACACTAGTTCCAATGTTGGGGGGTCTACCCTCATGACCTCATCTCAACCTAATCACCCTCACTGCACCACAAACACAATAATCAGTGCTGTGATGGTTTCCCCCAATTTCGCTTCCTAGTTCACTTCCTGTGCTTAGTCGCTCAGTTGTGTCGGGCTCTTTGCGACCCCTCTGTCCATGGGGATTCTCCAGGATTCTCCAGAATACTGGAGGGGTCGCCATGCCCTCCTCCAGCGGGTCTTCCCAACCCAGGTAACTTAAGTAAAAAAAAAAAAAAAAAAAAAAAAAAACAAGTTTCCAACTATTGCCTTTAGTGGAGTTTACTATTAGCCTTGGGTTCTTTGCATGTATGTTATCCACCAAGATATAACTCATTTGTCCAAAATTTTTTCATTCTTCCATGTTCCCTTCACAGAGGAAACCAGTTCGCAGTAAGTGAGAATTGAGCCAATTCACAAAAAGAAATGCAGTTAGGGCTTCCCTGGTGGCTCAGTGGTGAAGAGTCCATGGGTTATATCCCTGGCCCGGGGAACACCCCACACGGCGAGGAGCAACTAACCCCTTGGGCCATGACTACTGAGCGAGCCTGTGCTCTAGAGCCCCGGGGGCCGCAACTGCTGAGCCCACACAGCCTAGACACAGGTGCCCTGCAACAGAAGAAGCCACTACAACGAGACGCTTGTGTGTCGTCAGGTAGAGAGTGGCCCCTGCTCACTGAAACTAGAGAAAGGCCCATACAGCAACGAAAACCCGGTACAGCCAAAAATAAATAAATAAAGTGATTTAAAAAAAATAAACGAAGTGAAGTCAGATGGAGCAGCTGACAGCCCTGATAACTAGCCCGAGGCTTTGGATCTAGCTGTGCCTGAGGTGTCCTCCATATTCCAGGTTCCTAGCTATTTCCTGAGATTCTCTCTCTGTCCTCTTCCTGTTCCTTCCTCTTTCTGAGCCTTCACACAATTTTGTCACTTGCAGCTGACAGGATCTTGACATAGAGGTTATCATCATGAGGGGCACCACGAGTGACAAGAAAATGAAAACGTCTACAAAAAGTCAGAGTTGTGGGAGTTCTTCATTGGGGAAGATCTGAGGAAAATGGCATCTGAGCACATTCCTAATGTGTTAAATCTTTGGTCAGTGGAAATAGCCAAGAGAATGTTCCAGGTAGAAGGAATGGAGGAGAAACAGTAAAAAAAAAAAAAAAAAAAAAATTGTCCAAGCCAACAAGAGCGTATTCACAGCAGAGCAGTATGGGAGCCAAGACTAAGAAGGTGAGTTTGAGCTGCTCCGTGAAGGACCCTGCACTCGGACAGAATATTCCAGGTCATACTGTCTAGCTGGAAAGGAAAATGTTGTCCTGTAGCTCAAGAGAATAGCTGGGGCTGCAGACTTGGGTTGGGAGTTGTCTGCAGGAAAAAAACTATAGCTCAAAGCCTGAAGTGTTGGAACTGCTCACGCTCACAGTAGCAAGTGGATCTGGAGAGTCTGTTCAGGTTACATTGTGCTAAAGGCTGGTGACAGCATAGCTTCATTTACTCCTTAGACAAACCCTGTAAGGCAGCCACTATGTTCTTACCTCATTTGGGAGCTGAAGTTTGAAATAAGCTTACAGAGTTAGCCCGTTCAAAGCAGTCCGTGCAAAGATCCAAAGCAGTTAGCGCTGCAGCACTTGGATCTGACCACTTCCAATTTGCCTTGATTCATGGACCTAACATTCCAGGTTCCTATGCAATATTGCTCTTTACAGCATTGGACTTTACTTCCACCACCAGTCACATCCACAACTGTGTGTTGTTTTTGCTTTGGTTCCATCTGTCCATTCTTTCTGGAGTTATTTCTCCACTGATCTCCAGTAGCATATTGGGCACCAACCAACCTGGGGAGTTCATCTTTCAGTGTCCTACCTTTTTGCCTTTTCATACTGTTCATGGGGTTCTCAAGGCAAGAATACTGAAGTGGTTTGCCATTCCCTTCTCCAGTGGACCATGAGCCTCTATACAGTCAGCAAAAACAAGACTGGGAGCTGACTGTGGCTCAGATCACGAACTCCTCATTGCCAAATTCAAACTTAAATTGAAGAAAGTAGGGAGAACCACTAGACCATTCAGGTATGACCTAAATCAAATTCCTTGGAAGTGGAAGTGGAAGTGACAAAATAGATTCAAGGGGTTAGATCTGATAGACAGAGTGCCTGAAGAACTATGGATGGAGGTTTGTGACATTGTACAGGAGGCAGTCAAGACTATCTCCAAGAAAAAGAAATGCAAAAAGGCAAAATGGTTGTCTGAGGAGGTCTTACAAACAGCTGAGAAAAGAAGAGAGCAAAGGAGAAAAGGAAAGATACACAACCATTTGAATGCAGAGTCCCAAAGAATAGCAAGGAGAGATAAGAAAGCCTTCCTCAGTGATCAGTGCAAAGAAATACAGGGAAACAGTAGAATGGGAAAGACTAGAGATCTCTTCAAGAAAATTAGAGATACCAAGGGACTATGTCATGCAAAGATGGGTTCAATAAAGGACAGAAATAGTATGGACCTAACAGAAGCAGAAGATATTAAGAAGTGGTGGCAAGAATACACAGAAGAACTATACAAAAAAGATTTTCATGATCCAGATAACCACAATGGTATGATCATTCACCAAGAGTCAGACATCCTGGAGTATGAAGTCAAGTGGGCCTTAGGAGGCATCACCACAAACAAAGCTAGTGGAGGTGATGGAATTCCAGTTGAGCTATTTCAAATCCTAAAAGATGATGCTGTGAAAGTGCTGCACTCAAATTTGGAAAACTCAGCAGTGGCCACAGGACTGGAAAAGGTCAGTTTTCATTCCAATCCCACACAAAGGCAATGTCAAAGAATGTTCAAACTACCACACAATTGCACTCATCTCACAGACTAGCAAGGTATTGCTCAAAATTCTCCAAGCCAGGCTTCAACAGTATGTGAACTATGAACTTCCAGATGTTCAAGCTGGATTTAGAAAAGGCAAAGGAACCAGAGATCAAATTGCCAATATCTGTCAGATCATCAAAAAAGCAAGAAAGTTCCAGAAAAACATCTACTTCTGCTTTATTGACAACGTCAAAGCCTTTGACTGTGTGGATCACAACAAACTGTGGAAAATTCTGCAAGAGATGGAAATATCATACCATCTGACCTGCCTCCTGAGAAATCTGTATGCAGGCCAAGAAGCAACAGTTAGAACTGGACATGGAACATGGACGTGGACTGGTTCCAAATAGGGAAAGGAGTATGTCAAGGCTGTCTACTGTCACCCTCTTATTTAACTTATATGCAGAGTACATCATGAGAAATGCTGGGCTGGATGAAGCACAAGCTGGAATCAAGATTTCCGGGACAAATATCAGTAACCTCAGATATACAGATGACACCACCCTTATGGCAGAAATCAAAGAAGAACTAAGAGCCTCTTGATGAAAGTGAAAGAGGAAAGTGAAAAAGTTGGCTTAAAATTCAACATTCCAAAAACTAAGATCATGGCATCTGGTCCCATCACTTCATGACAAATAGATGGGGAAACGATGAAAACAGTGACAGACTTTATTTTGGGGGGCTCCAAAATCACTGCAGATGGTGACTGCAGCCATGAAATTAAAGGATGCCTGCTCCTTGGAAGAAAAGCTATGCCCAACATAGACAGCATATTAAACAGCAGACATTACTTTGCCAACAAAGGTCTGTCTAGTCAAAGCTATGGTTTTTCCAGTAGTCATGTATGGGTGTGAGAGTTCGACTATAAAGAAAGCTGAAGGCCAAAGAATTGGTGCTTTTGAACTGTGGTGTTAGAGAAGACTCTTGAGAGTCCCTTGGACTGCAAGGAGATCCAACGAGTCAATCCTAAAGGAAATCAGTCCTGAATATTCATTGGAAGGACTGATGCTGAAGCTGAAACTCCAATACTTGGGCCACCTGATGCGAAGAACTGACTCATTTGAAAAGACCCTGATGCTGGGAAAGATTGAAGGCAGGAGGAAAAGGGGACGACAGAGGATGAGATGGTTGGATGGCATCACCTACTGGATGGACATGAGTTTGAGTAAGCTCCGGGAGTTGATGAAGAACAGGGAAGCCTGGCATGCTACAGTCTGTGGGGTTGCAAAGAGTAGGACACGACTGAGCAACTGAACTGAACTTGGATCTGATCTCGTCCCTGGGGACAAGCTCTTAACTGTCATGCACACTGTGCTCCCCAGTGGGAGAACACAAGCACAGGAAGAGGGCAGAGAAAGAATCTCAGGAAATAACTAGCAGAAGCAAGATTCTGGCCACCGCCAGGTGAGCTGGGAACCTGGACCCTCAGCTGCTACCTGAAGGTAGAAGAACCAGGCAAGGATTTCTGGATTTATCTCCATTTGCTGGGGTATGTGGCTATCACTTCTGTTCTTCTCTACCAATAACTACCGAGCCTAAAAACTCGCCCACCTGCTTCAGATGCCCTTCTCACAATATCTCTATCTATCTTTTTAAACCAAATATTCCCCCATAGCTCAGTTGGTAAAGAATCTGCCTGCAATGCAGGAGACCTGGGTTCAATCCCTGGGTCGGGAAGATCCTCTGGAGAAGAAAATGGTGACCTGCTCCAGTATTCTTGCCTAGGAAATCCCATGGACAGAGGGGCCTGGCGGGTTACAGTCCTAGGGGTTGCCAAGAGTCAGACACGACTTAGCAACTAAACCAGTGAAGATGTCAGAGTTTCAGTACAGGTACCTGAATGACTGCAGGAAACAAACCCTTCTTTCTGTTACAGGCCAAGATTTGAGAGGTTATTTGTTAGAGTAACTAACATTACCTTAGTTGGCATTTGAGGAGATTCAGTGAAAGCATTAAACCAACTAACTCTTGAAATTTAAAAATAAAATTCTTCCCACACTTAAAATTTCAATAGGCAAATTGAAGGACAGAATTGCCATTCATGAGATTAAAAAATCATGGTGTTAAACACCACGTGGAAGAAATCATTTCAAAAACTAGAACAAACATGCAAAGGGAAGGAATATGCAAAAGAAAACAAAAGTTATTTGGAACATAGGTCCTCAAGATTCAATATACAAGTAACATGAACACTAGAACAACAACAAAAATGTAACGGGGGGTAAAGTAATGACTGGAGAAATGTTTGGTATTGGCAGAGTTATTTATGCAGGTTTAAGAAAGAGCACATACCTAGGCATATCCTTGGAAAATTTTAAATGCCAAAGTTAAAGATAAATTTTGCATGTTTCTAGGCCAAAAGAACAAGTTATCTACAGAAGAAGAAAAAAATCAACCAGCACTGGTTGGTTCAATGCAGCTGCAGAAGTCAGTGGAATGGAGGATTAATGTGGACAAATTGCTAAGCGAAAAAGACTAGGATGTATCATATGCCAAGATATTATCTACTTGCTAGGCTGAAAGAAAGATGTTTTCTGCAATGCAAGGATTCTGATACCATCCTTCACATGACCTGAGGAAAAGGTTCCAGAAAGCACTCTGTCAAGAAGAGGGAGGAGGAAGAATGCGGATGAGGAGATGAAAAAAAAAAAACAAAAACTGATAGAGGAAGGAAACAGGAAAGGAGTCGATGGTAGGCAAAGAACTTTGCAATATAGGTTGTTAATCTAACTGGATAATAATTGACTGGGAAGGTGTACTATGAACACTAAGGAACCTTGAAATATGAGACATACTGCAAAGGAAGCCTAATAGTAGTCTGGGGCAAAAAGTAATGTTCATCTCAGCAATATCCAGGAATTGGGAACTGGCGGGAGGCACATGTGAAAAAGTAGTAACACTAAAATTGTCTTCTAGTGGAGGCTAAAGAGAGCACGGGGGAAGGAAACTTAGTGAAGTAATATCGTCTTGGGTAAGACTTCAGCAGTAAGGACAATGATTAGGAATAGGAATGCTGAATGGGAAAGCACAATAAAAATTCCAAATTAACATGAGGGAGAGAAGAGAATAAAGACTAACTGGATCAATCAGCAAAAATAAAAAGCAAATAACAAAATAAAATATGGAAGTAAACAAATAAAGAGGGTAAGGTAAAAGATGGGCTTCCCTGGTGGCTCAGTCGGTAAAGAATCTGCCCGCAATGTGGAAGATGCAGGCTCAATCCCTGGGTTGGGAGCATCCCCTGGAGGAGGGAACTCACTCCATCCAGTATTCTTGCCTGGAGAATCCCCACAGACAAAGAAGCCTGGTGGGCTACAGTCCACGGGGTCACAAAAAGTTGGACACGACTGAGCAACTAAAGCATAAGGTAAAAGATGAGGATGCTCACCTGGGGAAAGACAGAAAGAAAAGCTTAGCTATATGTTGCTTATGGGCTTCCCAGGTGGTCCATAGTAAAAAAAAAAAATACACCTGCCAAGGAGGAGACACGGGTTCAATCCCTGAGGTGGGAAGATCCCCTGGAGAAGAAGAAAAGATCCTGTATTCTTGACTGGGAAATCCCATGGACAGAGAAGCCTGATGGGCTGCAGTCCGTGGGGTCGCAAATAGTGAGACACAACCTAGCAACTGAACAACAGCAACTCACTTTCAAACATCATTGTCTTGAGTCCCAGATATTGTTATATTTTGTTTCAATCACCAAATATAATTCATAAAACTCATAAGAAGAATAGTCTGCTGCCTGTACCCATCTTTCTGTTGCTCTTCCTTCCCAACATTCCAAGATTCCTTCTTTTATCCTTTCATCTCTGGTTTAACTTGGTTTCCTTTAGCAATTCTTTTAGGGAAGGCCTGCTAGCAGCAAGTTTTTTCAGTCTTCCTTCATTTGCAGAGGTCTTTTATTTCCACTTCACTTCTGAAGGATGGTTTCACCAGATACAGTATTTATAATTAACAGTCTTCTGCTTCCATTATATTTAAAATGTTGTGCCACTTCCTTCTGGCCTCCAGGGTTTCAGATAAAAACTCTGTTGTCTTTCAAACTGGTGTTTTCCTACAGATGATGTGTCTTTTCTCTTGGCTGTTTTCAATGTATTTCTTTATCATAGTTTTCAGAAGTTTGATTATATGTCTTGGCATGGACTTCTTTAGGTTTATCCTACTAGGGATTTCCTCATCTTCTTAAATTTGTAGGCTTATGTCTTTTACCAAATCAAATTTTTAGCCATTATTTCTTCAAACACTTTTCCAGCCCCTCTTATACATCTTTCCTTCTAGGATTCCCATGATACAAATGTTGGATCTTTTATTACTATTCCACACATCCTTGAGGTCTGCTCTTTTTTTTTTTTCAGTCTATTTTCTGTTTCTCAGACTGTGCAGATTCTGTCGATCTGTCCTCAAGTTCATTGAGTCTATCCTCTGTCATTTCTACTCTACTATTGAGCTAAGGTAGCAAGAGTTCTACTGTGATTACTTCGCTTTTCAGTTCTATTATTTCCATTTGGTTCTTTTATGTTAATTACTTCTTTGCTAAGATTTTTTTTCATTCATTTCCATAGAACTTATAATTACTTTTTGAATATTTTTATGATGACTCTTTCAAAATACTTGCCAGATAATTCCAATATCTGATTCATTGTGGTGTTGGTACCAGCTGATGGTCTTTTATCATTCAAGCTGTGATTTTCCTGGCTGTTGGTGATAGGTGATTTTGTTTACTTATATCCTTGACATTTGATGATTATGTTAGAAGGCTCTGGGTGCTATTTAAATCTCTTATTTCAGCAAGCAGTCACCTGGTTTAGATTTGGCACACAGATTCTTGTCTAGTTTGGGGGCCCCTGGTTCTAAAGACAGATAAACCTTTAGAGCACTTGTGGTGTTATCCTGGTCTGCTTGGTTCACCTGGTGCCCCTGGAGCTTCTGCTCATCTCTGCATGCATTGCTTAATGGGGCGGAAGGAGCTTCTGGAGGCCAGGCCACCTATACCTCTCAGGGACCAGGGGGTGGGACATGGGCATCTCAGGCCCATAGAAACAATAAGGCTTCCAAGTTGCCCACTTGTGGTAGGATCCCCTTGGTCAGTGCCATCCTGCTTCTTGGTGTCTCTCAGTGGTAGAGGGGCCCTCTGTCCAGGCAGAGAAGAGAATGTCCCTTGGTCACTTTTTGTCAGTGAATTTCTGGATTTATCTATCTCACTTGCCTGTGCTGCTGGGTCCACCCGGTATTGTCCGTGGGTCATCTGTCTGATCCAGGAACCTACCTCAGCTGTCTTCTGTTGCTAGACTGGTGGTCAGGAAGCATCAGCCTTGAGTCCTATTTCTCTGTTGGTTGAGTGGCTGTCAGATACCCATGTTACCAAGTTGTTCCTCCTGTCCTGGGGTGCCCAACCTGTTCACCTGCTTCTTTCCACCTTTCAGAGCTGCACTTTGCATCTCTTCTGTTGTTTCCAGAATTTACTGTCATACTGGGAGTCAAGGAACAGAGAGAAGTGAGTCTACGCCTTCTAGTCTTCACCCCAAGTCTGATCTCCTCCAAGAGCCTTTTATTAACTAAACCCAACTGCCAATGGGAGAGTAAAAGAGCGTGTCAGTCCAATACATAAAGACAGCCTTGGCAGTCCAGTGGCTAAGACTCTGAGCTTCCAGTGCAGGAAGCGTGGGTGCGGTCACTGGTCAGGGAACTAGGATCCCACATGCTACCTGGCCACAGCCAAAAAAATAAAAAGTCAACTTCCCAGAGCACAGAGCAGAATGAAGAATGGTGAAGTGTGGGCTCGGATAGACAAGCAGAGAAGATCCAGTGCAACTACAATGTTTTGGCGAAGATAAAATCAAAACATTTAAAATATGCAAAGAGTATTTACCTATCCCATAAGTGTTAGTGTTAATCGCTCAGTCATGTCTGACTCTTTGTGGCCCCAGGGACTGTCGCCCACCAGGCTTCTCTGTCCATGGGATTCTCCAGGCAAGAATACTGGAGTGGGTTGCCATTTCCTCCTCCAAGGGATCTTCCACATTGAGAGCAGATTCTTTACCATCTGAGTCACTGGGGAAGCCCTACCCTATCCCATACTCTCTTTAAAAGAATATTATCTGAAGAAGGAAAGTAACTTCAGAAGGAAGGATGGAAATGCAAGAAATGAGACAGGAAATGAATAAAATACGTTGGTATAGTCAATTAAACATTTGTTAACCACCCAGAGACCTAACTCTAGGATTTTAGAAAGATGATACAAAGTCCTTAGATAAAACAAGGAATACAAAAAAATAAAAAATAAGGAATACAAGGGATGGTTCCCTGGGTAATTAAACGGCAATGTTGTCCCAGTCTTGTTCTGAGGTAGACAGCAGTCTCAGATAACTTTAGACACTGTTGGAAATTTTGAGGAAGAATCTCTGATGGTCCAGTGGTTAAGAATCCACCTTCCAATTCAGGAGGTTCAATTCCTGGTTGGGGAACTAAGTAAGATTCCATATGCCTTGAGGCAGCTAAGCCCAAGAGATGAAATGAAAGATCCCATGTACCTCAACAAAAACCTAATACAGCCAAATAAATAAGCTAATTAAATAAAAACAATCCTTGCTCATTAAAAAAAGAAAACTTCTGATCATAATGGATATTAAAAAACTTAAGGCAACTACTAAAAGAGCAGCTATTTAACATATAGTTTCAGTCACATGCGCAAGGGAAATGGGAATTACAGGAATTTTTATCAGTTTTAAAGAAGGCAAGTGAAAAGGAAAGGGAAGAGAAACACAGCCAAAAGAGATGGCAAAGGTACAGAAAACAACAAAATTCTGTAAAGCAATTATCCTTCAATTGAAAAATAAATTAAAAAATGTTTAAAGCTTAAGAAATTATAAAAAAAAAAGTTTAAAGCTCCATCAAGTAGATGGTGGAGAAGGCAATGGCACCCCACTCCAGTACTCTTGCATGGAAAATCCCATGGACAGAGGAGCCTGGTAGGCTGCAGTTCATGGGGTCGCTAAGAGTCGGACACGACTGAGAGACTTCACTTTCACTTTTCACTTTGATGCATTGGAGAAGGAAATGGCAACCCACTCCAGTGTTCTTGCCTGGAGAATCCCAGGGATGGGGGAGCCTGTTGGGCTGCTGTCTATGGGGTCACACAGAGTTGGACACAACTGAAGTGACTTAGCAGCAGCAGCAGCAAGTAGATGGATGAGAAAATTAAAAAAAAAAAGGTGGTAAAGGTAAAACACCTGTTATTTGCTGTAGTGACTATTCTAATGGACCAATCATTCAATTCCACAAAATACAATGAACTGAAGGCATATCACGTATCAGTTCAGTTCAGTCGCTCAGCCGTGTCTGACTCTTTGCGACCCCATGAATCACAGCATGCCAGGCCTCCCTGTCCATCACCAACTCCCGGAGTTCACTCAAACTCACGTCCATCGAGTCGGTGATGCCATCCAGCCATCTCATCCTCTGTCATCCCCTTCTCCTCCTGCCCCCAATCCCTCCCAGCATCAGAGTCTTTTCCAATGAGTCAACTCTTCGCATGAGGTGGCCAAAGTACTGGAGTTTCAGCTTTAGCATCATTCCTTCCAAGGAACACCCAGGGCTGGTCTCCTTTAGAATGGACTGGCTGGATCTCCTTGCAGCCCAAGGGACTCTCAAGAGTCTTCTCCAACACCACAGTTCAAAAGCATCAATTCTTCGGTCCTCAGCTTTCTTCACAGTCCAACTCTCACATCCATACATGACCACTGGAAAAACCATAGCCTTGACTAAAGGCTCCTATAGCCTGCTTTTTATTCAAATACATTTAAAGAGTTAGGCAGCTTTGGTTTCTCATGAAAATTGATAATTAACCAGCTTTGTGGAGGATACTGATGGGGGTAGGGGTGGTTAAAAATCAATCCCTGGAAAAGCTGTGCCCCCCGCCCCCCCTCCCCCCACCCCCTCCTCTCCCCCTCCCCCCCCCCCCCCCCCCGCCACCCTCCCACCCACCTAAACCCTGGACCTTCCAACACAATCCATTCCTGCACAGGTTTTCTCCTTCCTTTCAGGCCTCTGAGCCAAGCACTTGCTTTGCCTCAGGAAAAAAACAAAACAAAACAAAAAAGGGGGTGAGGAAGGCAATAATTAGTTAGGAATCTCTTTTGCTAAGAATTTTCCAAATCAATAAAACCACCTGTAGCACTGGCTATGGCTATTCCATCTTTAAATCCTCAGGGCTTTGCATAATAGTGACCCCGAAGTTAGGAATATAAACCTGGGAAGCTGGGAGGAAGGGTGAGCAGGAGAACCAATAAACGTTTCCTGTGCACTCGCTGCCTGCCTCGCAGTGAAGAGACGGAACGTCGTAGTCACGGCGTTAACATCTGGGGTCCGCATCTGACGGTGCCCACGGCCTCAGCTCCGTCCGCCGGAACCCAGAATGCCCTGGACCAGACAGAAGCGCTGAGCCAGGGCGCACTGACACGGCTTCGTCCTGAGTCTTGGCCATTCAGGGGGCTACCACAGAACACCACAGACCCAGCAGCTTAGAAATAACAGAAGTCTATTTCTCATAGTTTTGGAGGCGGGGAACTCCAAGGTCAAGGCCCCAGCAGATTCGATGTCTGATGAGAGCGTGCTCCACAGCCTTCCACTCTCTGCGTCCACGTGGCAGAGGACCAAGGAGCCCTCTGAGGTCTCTCTTACACAGGAGAGAGCTCCATCCTCCTGACCTAAGCACCTTCCAAGGGCCCCTCCTCCAAACGCCCTCGCATTGGGGGTTGGGATTTGGGGAGGAGACAGACATTCCGGCTAAAGTAGCCCAGTGGTCCTCCATCCGTCCACTAGGGCAGAGCGCATCACAGTCACGGTGCAGTGACAGTCATGTGACAGAATTCCATCACTGCTCTTTCCTCTCCCTCTCGTGCAGGGTGAGAAGGCAACACGTGGAACTGGCTTGTGTGTGTCCTCAGTCATCCCCGCTCAGTCTCAGGATCTGTACCTGACTCAGGTGAGTGTCCTTCTAGAGCCCAACCTGAGGGCACGCCCTCAGTGCTCAGCACACAAGCGGAGCACCACAGTATTTTTATCAAATGAACGGGATAGTAGGGTCCTAAATGAAGGAACAGTTGATAAGAACTGAAATCAAACTGAGTCAAAGAACCTAAAAAGCGTGGCAATTTCAAAACTGTAAAATGGTGTTGGAGAAGACTCTTGAGAGTCCCTTGGACTGCAAGGAGAGCCAACCAGTCCATCCTAAAGGAGATCAGTCCTGGGTGTGCATTGGAAGGACTGATGCTGAAGCTGAAACTCCAATACTTTGGCCACCTGATGTGAAGAGTTGACTCATTGGAAAAGACCCTGATGCTGGGAGGGATTGGGGGCAGGAGGAGAAGGGGACGACAGAGGATGAGATGGCTGGATGGCATCACCAACTCGATGGACATGAGTTTGAGTGAACTCCAGGAGTTGGTGATGGACAGGGAGGCCTGGCGTGCTGCAGTCCATGGGGTCGCAAAGAGTTGGACACAACTGAGCAACTGAACTGAACTGAAGCTTTAGGAAAAAGAATTTTTAAAAACCTTCTGCATAACAGTAAATATATGATAGGTACATTTAAAACATCCAAACGTAATTTCCTGAGATAGCTCTATAGCCTTAGTGAATTCATTAAATTTTATGGATATCATTTTTTAGCACATCTAGATCTAAAAACTAAGATTCTTTGAACATTTCTGCCAAGTGTGAGAAAATACATTAGGAATGGCTCCCAGGTCCACTTGAGGACACACCTGTGTGACAGAGGTGAGGCCACTTTGTTACAAAAATGACTGACACCTGGACAGCCAGTTTGCCCATCCATCATAAGAACTTACTCATCCTCCTTGAAATGAACTGGAATTTTCCAGGCTCTAGAGGTTCAAGAATATCTTACTTGAGGTCCCAAATTCACCCAGTCACCAGGTATGCTCACCTCTGTGCTGGGAGGTTTTTTCCTCATCTTAGGAGCTATAGAGTGAAATAGGGAAGAGTAATGAGATAAATCATCTGATCTTAAAAAAAAAATTGCTCAAAAGTGAACAAAAATAGGAAGAGCCTGCAAATTTTATCTGTGTGCCTCCATCAATAATTTCTCTTTTAACCCTCACAACAACCCCATGAGGTATTATTATTATTATCATTTCATGGGTAAAAAGATGAGATTTGTCTCTTTTCATTTCCTAGGGCCACTATCACAAATTATTATAGACTGGGTAGCTTAAACCAACAGGAATTTCTCTCACAACTCAAGAGTGTCAGCATTCACCACGTGTTGCTAAGGAATTGGTTTTATGGGCAGGAGAGAAAATAGCTTTTAGACTGAGAAATTATAAAATACATAGTGTAAGAAAAATAATTGTACTGGTAATGTACACAGGCTGGGTGTGAAGACGCAAGAAGCGGAGCGCCTCAGTGGACATCAGTCACAACAGCCTAGTGAGGCCCAATCTCTGCTAAGGCAGTGCCCATGGCATTAGGGGAAAGAGAAATAGTCATTCAGTTGTGTCTGACTCTTTGCAACTCCGTGGACTGCAGCCCACTGGGCTCCTCGGTCCATGGGATTCTCCAGGCAAGAATAGTGGAGTGGGTAGCTATTCCCTTCTCCAGGGGATCATCTTGACTGAGGGATTGAACCCAGGTCTCCTGCACTGGCAGGCAGATTCTTTACGAATGAGCCACCAGGGAAGCCCTTAGCACAGTGCAGGCAATCCATAAATATTTGTTGACTATAAATGAGTGAAAAGCTAGACACTCTGTGTGTGTGTTCTTTTTGGAATGTTTCTCAGGTATTTATTATTCACTCACGGGATACAACTCTGTGGTGGGTACTATCATTATTCCCATTTTACAGAAGGAGAAACTGAAGCAAAGAGAGGTTCAGACACTTCCCCAAGGTCACACAACTAACGAGTAGTTACACTGGGATTCAGGCCAGCACAGAGTCCGTGCCTTTAGCCACTGGCCAAGCTGCCACCCGGTAGATGAGAAATTTGAACCCTGGTCAGCTGAAAGTCCAAAGTCAAATGGCTAGTAGATGATGGGCCCAGAGGATACCCTACCTGCTTTCAGAGAAAAACTGAAAACAGGGCCCCACAGGAAAGCTGAGTGTCTTTTTCTGTGAGCAGTGTGATCATCAGCTTCCAGCAAGAGGTTGCAGAGCCGCAGTCTCAGGGCACCTGCAGTTCTTTACCGTGTGTGTTTATGAGCTCGCTTCCTTCCCACTGCTGCAGTCGAAGACTGGATCCCAGGGTGGGGCTCATGGTCTATTCTGCCCCATCCCCACAGCCTGCCACAGTGCCTCGTACTGAAATGACACTCAGACAAGAGTCTACTGAAAGGGGGAGGGGAGGACAATCTTTTTGTTTGTTTTTTGCTTTTTTGGCTGCACCATGCAGCATATGGGTTCTTAGTTCCCTGACCAAGGATCAAACCTGTGCCCTGTGCAGTAAAAACAGAAAGTCTTAACCACTGGACTCCACAGAAGTCCCTTTTTCTTTTTTGTTTTGTTTTGTTTTGTTTTGTCAAGGGGAGAACAATCTTATTAAACCCAACTACCATTTATGACAACAGATCAAAGTCACAGCTCGATGTATCTGTAAGTCTATGAATCCCTAATCAACCTTATAATTGTAAATTCACCTTCTCCAAACTCACCATTTGATCTCATCACATTTATTATCCTCATAGAACAGGTAACTACAGCCAGAAAGTTGAGTAGTAATTATCTAATGTATAAGTCCTCTGTACATAGCATGAGTATTCAGTCAAATAAACAAACGTGATTATTGTTAATATTTACAAGGCAGCAAGGCTACCCACTCCAGTATTCTGGCCTGGAGAATTCCATGGACTGTATAAGTCCATGGGGTCGCAAAGAGACTGAGAAAGACTGAGTGACTTTCACTTTTACTTACACCATTTGCAAAGTTCCAGCTAGTGCACTGCACCAGCAACCCGAATGCCACAAGTGGGCACAGAAAGCGCAAGCTGGGCATGGACTGGGTCCAGGTAACCCTTGCCTTGTGAGGGATGGCAGAGGACAGGTCTGGATAGGCAGGGAGTTATGAATTTCCTGAAATCTCATGCAGAATTTTGTACGCTTACGCACTGTGCCTTTTTCTGGGGAAATGATTGGTGGCATTTAATACAACCTCAAACAGCTACTTGAGTGAAACAAGAAAACCAGAACTATGGCTTCAGTGTCTTTGCTTACTGATGGTAATACAGTGTTTCCCTTCCAGGCACCAAATGAGAAAGAACTACAAGGAGCCCTTGGTATAAACAGAAGTACTTCAGGGCCCCTCGTGGATGAAGAAGGTGAGAGAAAGGAGATGAATCTGGGAAACATAATAACCTGATAGATGCGAGGCTGTGTGCAAAATTTGGTGCTAAGGTGCTAATTGCTTCTATTTCCCTAATTAGTTATTTTCTTAAGAGCTGAACAAAATTGAGTCTTTTCAAGTACATTTTTTGAGAAAAGCGAGCTTGAATTAGATGAAGGAGCCGATCTAGCCATGTGCCTACCTACTTCTTTTCAAGACCATTCCACCACCCTTTACCTAATGTACTGGGGGAAAAAAAAAACAAAAACCTGGTGGAAACATCACTCAACTCTGTTAACTTACTTTTTTAGTGGAAATATATTACATAAACCGTCTCCAGTTCCTCCCTCTCCCCCTATCAAACAGTAAGCAGAATCCAGGTCCTAAGAATATTATAAAGAATAGATGGAGGACTTCCTTGGTGGTCCAAAGGTTAAGAATCCGCCTGCCACGCAGGGGACTCGGGTTCAATCCCTGGTCCAGAAATCCCACATGACACAGAGTAACTAAACTCTTGGATCTCAACTATTGAGCCTGCGCTCTAGAGCCCGGGAGCCACAACTGCTGACGCTGCATGCCCTAGAGAAGCCACGACAATGAGAAGCCCGTGCGCACTGCAATGAAGAGGAGCCCCCACTCGCCGCCACTAGAGAAAGCCCACGCACAGCAAAGAAGACCCAGTACAGCCACAAATAAACAAATTAATTAATAATAATAAAACAGTTAAAAAATGTATATATGTGTATAACTGAGTCACTTTACAACAGAGATTGGTACAACATTGTAAATCAACTACACTTCAATTTTAAAAAAGAAAGAAAAAAGGGGGGGAAGATATAATGATAAGTGCTAATCAATTATTGTGCAGGGGGGAGAGAGAGAAATAGTAACTAATAAATCTTAAAAAAAAAAAAAAAAAAAAAGAGTAGATGGACTAAGATCAGTATTCTCTTTAAAAATGGCCCTGGGGCTTGAAGGGGAAAGGTTCACCAAGAACCAGCAGGAGAAAGTGGGAAGTTTGAACGTTTCCCAGGAAGTACTTCTCCTTACTGAACTTCTCTAGTTATTATATCTAAGTTTGGCTACTGGTCATATAAATAAATAAAGGCAAATAGTGTCACTCCACTCTCTTGAGAAAACTCCAAATTCTGTGTAATTACAGGCCAGGCGACAGATAACACCTGGTTAGGGGCTAGAGACTGTGTTTACTTTTTTTGTTATCATCTGTCACAATTTGCTGGGAAGGTAAGAAAACACTGCTGTTTATCTGGGTTCATGGCAATCTCTGACTCCAACTTTCAGAAACCTCAAGGTTTGACTGTGACCATGTTGGCAGCGTCTAATAAATTGCTTTGTAAATGAAGCAGACAACACTGACTGATTATGTTTTACAATACGGCATTAGTAAAAAGAGAAAAAGATTTTCTTCCCCTAAGTTGAATTTTAGGTTCATATGTGTGTGCCTTTTTCCCTCTCAAAAAAACAATAAAAATTAGGTCAGTTTACATATATATACAAGCTAGTCCATAAAATCTGGGATGCAGAGATAAAAATGTTTTGAATGCATGGAATACAAAATGTCATCTACATTTGCTTGTGTTCAGACTTTAAGGACACGCCATGTAAGGTGTTAAATTGACAACGAAATGTGAACCAGTTGAAATTCTGAAAGCCTGGCATCCAAGCGACAACTTGGGTGTGGGTCAGAGCAGTAAAAACAGACTCAGGTGATCATTTAAGCCTCTCAGCTTCTCTGTTCCCTTCAACTATCTGAATGAATGAAGCCAGGAGAATCTCTGTGTCTGTGTTATCATGAGTTAGTTGCTGATACGAATGCCTGCATTGTAGGAGAGATGGCTCTCTTCAAACCAAGATATATTACTTGACTCTTGAGCAGAGTCACAAATATTTACATGGCAAAGAAATAAACAAGGAACACCCAAATCAAACCAGGCCCACTCCCTGCTTTTTTATTTTAGATCTTTCAGCACAGAG
The DNA here is from genome assembly GCF_029407905.1 of Bubalus kerabau. Taxonomy (NCBI): domain Eukaryota; kingdom Metazoa; phylum Chordata; class Mammalia; order Artiodactyla; family Bovidae; genus Bubalus; species Bubalus kerabau. The sequence goes on along the minus strand of NC_073635.1, from coordinate 32,671,541 downwards.
AGCACTTCCTGACTCTGAAGACTCAGGTGTGAACCAGGAAAGCCCTCAGAAGAGCGCACATGCAGGGTAAGGATGGACGCAGGAACGACAAGGTGACCAGAGGACCCGGATACTTAAATGAGAGTTTCACGTTTAAGCTTTGCAAAGTTCATATAACTGTACAACTGCTGACATTCTATCAGATAAAAAGAAGAAATAGGGACTTCCCTGGTGGTCCAGTGGTTAAGAATCTGCCTTGTAATGCAAGGGACACCGGTTCAATCCCTGGTCCAGGAAGATCCCTCATGCTGCTGAGCAATGAAGCCCGTGTGCCACAACTAATGAGCCTGAGCCCTAGAGCCCTTGAATCACAACTACTGAGCCCATGAGCCACAACTACTGAAGCCCACACACTCTAGAGCCCCAGCTCTGCAACACAAGAAGCCACCGTAATGAAAAGCCCACAAACGGCAATGAAGAGTAGCCCCTGCTTGCCACAACTAGGGAAGGCCAGCATGCAGCAATGAAGACCCAGCACAGCCAAAAAATAAAATAAATAAATCTTAAAAAAAAAAAAAAAAAAAAAAAGACCCAGCAGGACGTAACTAAGCCCAGAGGCAGTGAAATATTCTTTTTTAAAAAAACACTGAAATTTTTTTAAAAAGTCATATATTAGATGTAAAGACCCACATTCCTTCCCATGTTTTAAAATAGTGTGTAAGTCGTTTGTGTCTTGCATGGTTCTTACCTTAGGCACTTTCTCTAGCAACCTAATCCAGTGAGAAACATTCTGTGAAAAATAATTTACTATCCAGAAAGTTTTCCTGTTTCCAAGATAAGAAAGCCTGTTCTGCCGTCCAGGGCGGGCAAGGGCTGTTTAAGTTACTAGATAACAAAGTTGTTATTGATTCTATTATTTTTACTCTTCCTGATTCCCTGCAGTCCAAAGGGAGTTTGTTAGACTAAGAATGATTTTTATAAAAAGGAGTAGTTGTTATTGTTGTAACTGGCCTCATTGTGACAGATGGGATCTCAGTGTTTTCTCACCGCTCTTTACTCAGGAGCCAGGAGAACAGAAAGCAAACAACCAAGAAACCAACACACTCACAGTAATCTGGACTTCTCAGAGCTGAGCCAGACCACTTGGAAATAAAACACCAGCCTCCTCCTGAATGCCCCTTTTAGCCTGTGGTTATTGACCAACCTAACATTCCCTTATCACATGTGCATGTGGGCAGAATTAAATGGAATTAGCTGCAAATTATATAAAATTCATTTACCTTTAAAGGAAGCTATTTGGTTATGTTCAGCATAGGGAGCGTAAGGCATTAAGACACAAGTTAATGGTACCGCCTGGAGATGGATCAATCTGCTTTGGTTTTATTGTCTCCCTTTATTTGCCCTTGTGGGTTAGCCGCTATGGCTAGAAATGCCCAGCTCAACTTCTCTGAGCCCACACTGGAGCCATGTTAACACCCTAAGTAGAATCCCACTCTTTCTAAAGAGCTCAGTGTGTAAGCGTGAGTACGTGTAATAATAAAGTAAGGTCACGATGATTCTTTCCAAATCTCTACTCAAGTAAAGAAAGAATGAATGGAGACTTCTTTGGTGACCCAGTGGTTACGAATCTGCCTTGTAATACAGGGGACACGGGTTTGAGCCCCAGTCCCGGAACTAAGATCCCACATTCCAATGGGCAACTGAGCCCACGTGCCACAATTAGCCTGAGGGCTGCAACGGAAGACCCTCCGTGATGCAACTAAGACCTGAGGCAGCTAAATAATAAAAAAAAAGAAAAGAAAAGAAAGAATGAATGTGCAAGAGAGAAAGGAAATCTATGAAAATGTTTAGGATTTGCATGTATGCTGCCCATGCAGAGATTCAAATAACGCCTCCTGCACTGACCTGGGCTTTTTTCCATACATTTCCTCACTTTCATCTCCTGACAATCTTATGACACAGATTTTATTTGTGATTTTAATTTGAATGTCCATGCTTCATGCTTGTTCTTTTAAGAGTATCTATAAGGAGAAGGCAATGGCACCCCACTCCAATACCCTTGCTTGGAAAATCCCATGGACGGAGGAGCCTGGTGGGCAGCCATCTATGGGGTCGCACAGGGTCGGACACAACTGAAGCGACTTAGCGGCAGCATAAGCTTCCACAGAGCAAATAAACTATAGTTTAAGTGTTTGTGGTTGCTCAGTGGTGTCTGGCTCTTTGAGACCCCTATGGACTGTAGTCCGTCAGGCTCCTCTGTCCATGGGATTCTCCAGGCAAGAATACTGGAGTGGGTAGCCATTCCCTTCTCCAGGGGATCTTCCTAACCCAGGTCTTCTGTATTGCAGATGGATTCTTCACCATCTGAGCCACCAGGGAAGCCCAGGAGAATGACCCTGGATGTGTTTAAAAATGCAGATTCCCAAGGCCCAAACCCACCATGTGGTTATTCAGTAGGTCGGGACTGTGCTCAGAAATGACATGTTATAAGCATCTCAGTGATTTCACACATACAGTTCGCGAATCACCCTTCCAGAAACACTGAACCCGTGTGATTTCATTGATTAGCAGCAGTCTGTACCTCTGTGAGATTTGCCTAAAGACAGAATGTTTCCATATGTAATTGGAGAAAATAAACATATTCAAATACAGATTATCTCTGCATGAGGATACATTGATAAGAGACACCTACCATGGGAAGAATTACTAAGGGGCAAACTCAGTGGGGCTGAGACCACAGTCAAACAATAAACCTTTACTTTAATCACTGCCAGAGAAGGCATGAATCAGCCTCGGGCAACCAAGACTGAGGGCCTCAGCCGTGTGTCCTGAGCCTGGAGCTGACTTTCTCATATCTCTCCCCATAGATTTCCATTTTGAAAACTTTTGTCTGCATCTTAGATTTGGGTGACAAGCAGAGGAAACACAAGGGTGTTTCTACAGCCTCACAAAGAAGACCAGGGTTGCAATGATCATCTTCATGACCTGGAGGAGGCAGAAATGAAGCAGGATTCCAGCCCTGCCTCAGTCCAGAATGCTCCTCTGGAATCCTCCTCTCTTGGACCACAGGAGGGTTTCCTCTGAGTTTGTGAGAGCAGCTTAGAAATGGAAAGTGAAAGTGTTGGTCCCTCAGTCATGCCCCACTCTGCAACCCCATGGACTGTAGCTCGCATGGCTCCTCTGTCCATGGGATTCTCCAGGCAGTAATACTGGAGTGGGTTGCCATTCCCTTCTCCAGGGGATCTTCCCGACCCAGGGATCAAACCCCAGTTTCCTGCACTGCAGGCAGATTCTTTATTATCTGAGCCACCAGGGAAGAACCATGGTGGCGAGAGAACCTTTTGTCTGCCAGAAGGGCTTAGATCCTGCGTTCTTCACCTACTGGTGGTGGGGGTGGGGGTGAGGGGTGTTCATCCCTGCACTGATATGATAGACTCAGGTCGTTCTTTCAGGTTCTCCTTGAAGAAGAAGAGGAGGAGGAATGGGAAGAAGGAGAAGGAAGAGCCCCTGCATCTCCTCAGCCCTGTTTCTCCCCATGTGATGTCTTCAGGGCTGGCTGGAGCTGGTGCCAACAGCCTCTCCCCCTCCTCTCTCCCCTTTAAGCAGAGGGCACATTCCCCTAAAACACAGGCATATATCCACCCAGTGCTTCCTCTGTGTCCCTGAATACCTTCTCTCCTCAGGCCTACCTGTCTGGGAATGTCTGCAGTCAAGGGCTCCTGGTAACAGGTCTGAGACTCTTGAGTCTGCAGCCATTACCAATAGTTAAATGCTTGAAAGTGCATGAAAGGGCTTCCCCCAGGGCTCAGCAGGTAAAGAATCCACCTGCAATACAGGAGACACAGCTTCAATCCCTGGGTCAGGAAGATCCTCTGGAGGAGGGCATGGCAGCCCACTCCAGTGTTCTTGCCTGGGAAATCTCATGGACAGAGGAGCCTGATGGGCTTCAGTCCAGGGGGCCACAGAAAGTTGGATGTAACTGAAGTGACTGAACACAGCACAGGTGTGTGAAAAGCAATGCCAGGGAAGAAAGGAAGAGACAGACCATTTACTGAGTGCCTATGCTGCTGCTGCTGCTAAGTCGCGTCAGTCGTGTCTGACTCTGGGCGACCCCACAGAAGGCAGCCCAACAGGCTCCTCTGTCCCTGGGATTCTCCAGGCAAGAATACTGGAGTGGGTTGCCATTTCCTTCTCCAATGCATGAAAGTGAAAAGTGAAAGGGAAGTAACTCAGTCGTGTCCGACTCTTAGCGACCCCATGGGCCGCAGCCCACCAGGCTCCTCCGTCCACTGGGATTCTTCAGGCAAGAGTACTGGAGTGGGTTGCCACTGAGTGCCTATGAATTGCCACTAACATTAGACATTTTGTCTCTTTGAAATCTCACAAAAATAATTTTTAAAATTAGTATTTCCTTAGTGCTACTACACAGCAAGAGAGTGTGATGTTATTATTATATGGGTGTATGTTATAGAGCACTGCCATTGTTTGCATTTCACAAATTAGGGTTTTGTGAAGTTGTATAACTTGCCAAGGGACATGGCTGGTGCAGAGCAGATTCAGAATACAGGTATACGCAGCTCCTAAGATTTCTATGTGATACACCAAAGTCCAAACTTGTTCACTCCTGACTTTCTGTAACTCAAAGAAATTGCAGACAGGTATAGTAAGAGCTATATAGGTGTTTAATGAATAAATATTATTGAAAATATTCCTCATTCAAACCAATAAGCCAAGTGAAATGCAGAATGGTTCAGGAAAGTGTGGGTCAAGGCTTCTTTGGGCTCCAGCAGGAACGTGGGGGTAAGGAAAGGCTCCCAGGAGAACAAAGGATCAGTGAGGAAACAGTGAGGCAGGGAGCAGGGAGCTAAGAAAGGGAAGCTCAGTGAAGGCAGTAAGCTGGTTATCCAGGACTAAGATGAGAAGAGAAATGAAAGGCCTGGGGTTTCTAGAGACTGCACATCGGGATGACAGAGCACAGATGACAGCCTGGGTGAGAGCAGGCCAAAGGGGAGAGCCCAGAACTGCAGGGCCAGCCACAGGGGTGCTGGATAGAGGAGGGGTGAGCTTAGGCCCTTTGGAACACTCGCCTTTCAGCTGCAAAGTACACTGACTGCCTCAGAAGGATGAAACAAAAACAGGAGGAAAGGGCTGGTGTCTGGTGGGGAGGGGCACCAAGCCCAGTCCTAGGTCACAGCCCCCCCCTCATATGCCCATTCCACTCTTCCCATATCGTAAAGAGAGCCCGTGACATAGGGAACAAGACAACTGTCCAATTAAATTAGACCTTCAGGCTGTATTTACTAGACATTTGGGCTTTCCTAGTGACTCAGATGGTAAAGAATCTGCCTGTAATACAGGAGACCTGGTTTGATGTCTGGGTTGCGAAGATCCCCTGGAGAAGAGAATGGCTACCCACATCAGTATTCTTGTCTGGAGAATCCCATGGACGGAGAAGCCTGGTGGGCTACAGTCCATGGGGCCGCAGAGAGTCAGACACGACTGAACAACTAACACTTCACCAGATATTTAGAGTGGTAAACTGACTGAATTATCTGGAAAATAATTTCAACTCTCCACTGAATTATGCTTGATTGTTTTGCCCTAGCAATCAATGGGCAAAACTTGATTCAGAATCTGGGGTCCTTTTTCCTGAACGAGTTAGGTTTTCTTTGGCCCCTCTCAGACCTGGGTACCAGAGTCTGAGGAAACCCCGGAGTAGGAAGGAAGGATAATGGACCTGGGGGAAAAAACACTGGCTCATCTACCCAAAATCAAGGTACATTATGGAAGGAATGTCCTCATCTCATAAAGGACATCCTCTGCTTTAGTGCTTCACCTCCGAGTATCATTTAATAGCAAGATAACTATAAGGAATACACTGTAACAAATTAAAGTGCACACAAATACATCACAAACGCACCCTCCGAGCTAAATGATGACCATAGATTGTTTTCCCTTTATAATGGAATACAATGGCTTAAAAATTCTCATCGCCAAACCAAATTCATCCTTTGGCACGCTTGTGAAACCAGCGAGGAAGACTCAGCCACTGATGGAAGGACAAGGTGACCTCCGTTCGGGAAGTGGGGAAGAGGGCAGGCGAGGACCGCCAGTATCAGCCATCAGGACGTCCTGCTAATAAACGACTTTTTCACTGTCCACACTTTAATTGGTTTACAGCCTTTTCTGTTTATTTATCCATAAGAGCTGCTGCTAAATGGCTCGAGAAGGCGCTTGCCTAATGGCTTGGTATCGCTGCCGGGGCTGTGGGAGGCGAAAGGGGCGAGGGCGTCAGCGGGAGTGAGAGCGGAAATGCATTTCACCTTTAATGGACTTGGCGCTTTTATGACACCCTGAGCCCGGTCCACAGAAGAAACACAACGCACCACCCAGCTCGGTGGCGAGGATCTGTATAAGCCTGATAATCAGGCGATCCCCAAACCTTCTTACCCTGTCCCACCTAATAACAACAACAAACGGCCGTCTGACCTCGGGTTCTCGGGCCATTTCTTTGGGCAGCCACCAGCAGCAGCAGCAGCAGAAAACGCTTACTGTGGGAGCGGGAGGGTGCGGGCGGCCCACCTTCAGCCCCACCGCCCCCTCCCCACGTTTGGCGGCGGTGGTCCTGCCCCCCTCCCTCCCCGGATTCCCGGATTTTGCCAGCAAGCGCAGGGGGCGGGTTGGCTTTCTGCTGAGTGCCCCTTTCCTTTCTGCAGGACCGAGCAAAAATATTAAATGGGAGCAAATGAAGCATCGAAATGGAGACCAATTTACAGAAATGTGCAATTAGACGAGAAGTGCAAAGTAAACACGTTGCGGAGGGGAGGGGAGGGGAGGGGAGAGGGGGAGAGGGACAGAGGGGGAGAAGGGGAGAAGGGGAAAGGGGGAGGGGGGGAGGGGGAGAGGGGGAGAGGGAGAGGGGGAGAGGAAGAGAGCCGGGGGAGGCGGGTGGCAGCTGAGAGGGAGGCGGGGGCTGCCTTGTGGAGTAGGGGGGCTGCGGAGGGGGCGAGCGAGAGGAGGAGAGGGGAGGGAAAAGGTGCCCGATCTTTGTCCCAAGCGGTGCTGCCGCCTGCTCATAACCACGTCGCCAAGTCAACCCGCGGCGACCGAGCCGATTATCTCCGAGGGTCAACACGCGGCGGCCGGGCCACCCCTCCGGCCCTGCCCTCCGGATCGATGTGGTCGCTCGAGGCCGGCGATAGCGGGTCCTCCGCGGACGCCAGGAACAATGGACTCATTGACGCGGGCGCGGAGAGATTAGGGGCGCGGGTCCCACGGCCTTTCGCTCCCCTGCTCCCTCGGACTGCAGGTGGCCCTTTTCCCTGAAGAAATCGCCGGAACTGCCCCCCGCTGCCCGCCGCTCTCAGCCGGTGAGAGGGGCGCTCGGAGGGCCCCGGAGCGGCGCGAGTGCCCACCCTCGGGCGGACCCCTCGGTGCCCAGCGCTTACTCACCCCAGTACAGATGACGCCCGCACCAACATCTCACCGCAGAAGGAATCTGCCGAGAAATTCAGATCCCCAACTAGGTTTTGCTTTTTAATCAAAACGAGGCATATTTCGGGGTAGCGCACGCACTGCCTACGCATTCGTGTGTTTTCCACCAGTCTGTTAAAATCTGGTCAAACCTGGTAAAGGACTGGACGCAGTCTGCAGTTTAGGAAAGTCGATGCAGTGATTTTCTCTTGCTGGTTCCTGGTGGTCCATCCTCTCTCTTGCCCAGGCTTCTCTGCAAAGGGGTCCAGGGTTTCTAAAACCCGCCTGGCGGTTGGAAGACTACGGTCCTTTCGTCAGGACGCTCAGAATGCCCAGGGCGAAGGGGTCGGTGGCGTGGGTCCGAGGTTTGGTGCCAATGCGACCTCGAGATAGTCCGTGAGCACCACTGGTTTCGCGAAACAGTGTCTCTATTCAGTGAGGACCCCAGAGTGCTTTTCCGAGCACTCCCCTCCCGGGCCTACCTTGTTTCCATCCGACCCAGGAGTCGACTCGCTGCAGCCGCCCAACTCCCGCCAGGTCTTGGGATTCCTGGGGGCCTAGCAGATCTGGAAACAGGGTGCCAGCCCCCTCCCCCAGCCAGACACAAGAGGGGCTGCAACGTCGTTTCCCCCTTACCCCAGTAGGAACCTGCATTCTCAGTTGACCAAATGACCCTCAGTTCCCCCAAATCAAAAATTAATAGTGCCTTTCAATTAAAAAAAAAGTTTAAGCCATTGTGAATGCTTCTGAAGTTATAGTTTACACTCCAGAAATCCCCAGAGCACAACCATAGGCAAAAACACACTGTGAATCCTGAATCTTTATGTGTAAGCTCACTGACATCACTCATGATTGTGTACAAATTGCACAAATAAAACAGAACCAAGGGCTTCTGACCTGTAGAGCTGAGGTCTGTGCATTTTTTTGGACCATATTCCCAAACAATATTTTTAAAGTCTGTTTATAACCTCAACATATGTATATACTTGTAAATTATATCAATGAACTAATATGTACAGTATGAAACATACAAGGAAAAACAGACTGTTTATGATGAAATATATTTCTATAAACGAATAGAAGTTCCTGCCCCACTTTGAATGTTCATTCCGGCCCCACTTTGGCACTGTCCTTTCAAGTGTGTGCAGGAAACCGAGTCGAGGGAGAAACGGAAACATCCAGGGGGCTCGTGGGGACCCGGGTCTGGCTTCTTAAGGCCGCCGGCCAGGCCAATAATGGCCTCAGGCAGAGCCACGTGGGGCACAGCGGAGCCTATGGCGCAGCGGCCGCCCACCCGTCCCGCCGGCCCCGGGTGCCCTCCTCGAGCCGCGCCGAGCTGTCAAAGCTGCAGGGGTGGCGCCGGGAGTGCCAGCGCCGCGCAGCTCCAAATCCCCGGCCACAGCTCGTTCTCCCGGGTCCCCAAGCCCGGGCGGCAGCCATGAACCGAGAGGAACAGTACTACGCGGCCACGCAGCTGTATAAGGACCCCTGCGCGTTCCAGCGGGGCCCGGCGCCCGACTTCAGCGCCAGCCCCCCTGCGTGCCTGTACATGGGCCGCCAGCCCCCGCCGCCGCCGCCGCCGCCGCCGTTCCCCGGAGCCCTGGGCGCGCTGGAGCAGGGCAGCCCCCCGGACATCTCCCCGTACGAGGTGCCTCCGCTAGCCGACGACCCCGCGATGGCGCACCTCCACCACCACCTCCCGGCTCAGCTCGCGCTCGCCCACCCGCCGGCTGGGCCCTTTCAGGATGGAGCCGACCCGGGCGCCCTGGAGGAGCCCGGCCGCGTCCAGCTGCCTTTCCCGTGGATGAAGTCTACGAAGGCTCACGCGTGGAAAGGCCAGTGGGCAGGTGAGTCTGGCCCACAAGCCGCTCTGTCCTCACCCCGCTCTCTGTTCGACTGCCCCTGTCTCCAAGAGCTTCCCAGGACCCTCTCTCTGTCTGTGACCCCAGCCCCCCACCCGGGATAACCTAGAGTCGCACTAAACCATAGGGGAGCTAACAAGGCCATATTGCACAGAAGCCTTTTTTTTTTTTTCTGGCTCAATCTGGAGCGGCCTTTACTCAGCGCTCTTGCTGGGAGTTTAAACCCCTTCCTTCTCTGTCCACTGAGCCCGCGCTTCCCGACAGCCTAGGTCTGGCCGAGTTCAAGGCTTTGGACCTTCCAATCCTCGTCCAGCGGGGAGCTCCCCAGCCCAGGACTCCTGGAGTGCCGTCGGGGGAACCGAGCGGGGCTCTGGGATGCTCCGGACCCCGGCTTCAGAGCCCTGGCCTCCTTCTCGCTCTGAATTCCACTCCCCCCACCCCCTTACTGGCGGCTTCTGTGAAGCAAGCCAGACCATCTCAGGGGCACCTAGTAGGTGCAGAGAAGCAAGGGAAGAAAACTGTAGCCAGGCGTGCAGAGGTGTCCAGAGGCCAGGGCTGGGCCGGGAGGGGACTCACCGCAAGGCCGGGGACTGGCCACTCACCCCCGATGGAGAGGCATGGGGAAGTTCACTCACTTTTGAACAAACACAGACTGCTTCCCAGCAAGGCAGTTTGAGGAGGGAGATGCCCTCCTGGCACAGGCGGCTTGGGAGGCCCTTAGCGCTGGCCGGTACCGGAAAGTCTGCCCGGAGCCGCCCCCACGTCCCTTCCAGGCCCGACCCGGCGGCAGCGAGTTCCGGCCGCGCGGCCTGCACCGCCGGTACCGCGCGACCGCTTCCGTGCGGAAGCCCCTTCCAGGCTCACCTGCACTGCAAGTCGTGGACTTTTCTCCTCCTCCCAGCTAACTGTCGGGAGTCGGGGGACGAGGCTGCAGGTGCCCCCACCCCAGGAATCCTCGACCCCTAGTCTGCCCGGCCTGACCGACCTGCCTGACTGTGAGCTGGCGAAGCCAGGCGGGTCTTTGGGGGATCCGGGCTTGCCCAGGGTCCCCGGGGCTCGCCTCTCTCAACCTTTCTCCCGAAGGTTCCGTGGGGTCTCAGGCAAGTCCTGAGGCAGGACAGGGTCCAAACTCAGGCTGCAATCTTCTCCAGCGCCAACCAAATCCGGGACGGACTCTTATCCTGCCTGCGTGAAGTTTCGCCAAAGGCCTCAGAGCCTTGGAAAATTCGGGGTTCTTGGGAGGCGGGAAGCCGGCAAGCATGGACCTGGACGAGAAGTCCAGGAGCCGCCTGGCGCACTGGGGACGCGTTTCTCCAATTCCTGGCCCTCCTCCTCAGCTTCCTCAGGAAAAATTCGAGGGAAATTCTGAAAAAGCCTTTCTGAGGTGAGGTAACTTCCCCACCTCCTGGGCTCCTGTGGACGTAAGGGGTCACCGTGTAAAACCTGAAGGAAAGATAGCAGCAGGGGTGATGGGGGGAGCTCTGGAAGGGTGACATTCCTGGATTGGAGGACCAAGGTCAAAGAGACCTGTGCCAGCGGGCCCTCCGACCTGGGGGAGGGCCCCCCTCCAGCCAGGATGCTGCTGCACCAGCTCAGTCCTCCCTGGAAACTCTGAAGGAACCCAAATTCAAGGTCTGTGACCCCTGCCTAGCAGCTCCTAGAGGGGCTTCACGCCCCTGGGGAGAAAGAAGTGACCCGAAGGGCTTTTATTCACAGATCAATCGGGTATGATTATTAATAACAATGGGAACTTCCAAAACCTTCAACCTAAAAAAGGAACTACATCCACCTCACTGGTGGGCTTGCCCCTAAATACCGTCCCACCCCCTGCGCCTCAGAGAAAGGTACAAACTGACCTCTTCCCTTTTCTGACCACCAGCAGCCTCCATCCAACACCTTCATGTTCACTCAGTCACTCAATTGTGTCTGACTCTGCAACCCCACGGGCTGTAGCCCGCCAGGCTCCTCTGTCCGTGGGATTCTCCAGGCAAGAATACTGGAGTGGGTAGCCATGTCCTCCCCTAGGGGATCCTCCCAACCCAGGGATCAACCCCTCATCACTGGCAGGCGGATTCTTGACCGCGGAGCCACTGCGGGAAGCCCATCCTACACCAGGGTCCCTGAGTTAGTGGGCCCTTCGGAGCCTCTCAGAGCACTGTGGTGAGGCTGGTGAAAACGGGCCAAAGCCCTGCAAGATTGCGGGTTGAATTTACGGACTCTGAAGGAACTTTTTAGATGTTCTTTTTTTTAATATATTTTTTAATTGGAGGATAATTGCTTTTCAATATTGTGCTGGTCTCTGCCATACATCAAAATGGCTCCCTCATTTTTCTTGAAAACCAAGAAAGGCTTGAAGTGTTAAGATTCTGAGATGTCCCCAGCAAGCAGGACTCCGCTGACTCAGACCTGAGCCTACTCCTTGGCTTCTGGGCACCCCCTTTCAGTCTGGGGGAAAACCCCAGCGGGTTGTACAGGGTGGTTAACCCTCCTAGCAAACACACACACTAGCTTTTCAACTCTAGCGGACAAGCATAGGAGAAATGTCTGCTCTACAAAGGAAATGATGACTTTGGCCTGTTCCTGGTGTTCTGGTGGAACCCACAGCCCCAGAGTCCACAGTCCTGGCGCAGCTGTTGTCTCATCCAGAAAGGAAAATATTAGGACTTGGAGGCTCGCAGCCACGGTGAGCTGCGCTAATCCACCGGGCTGGGCCTGGCTGTTTCTTCTTTGGCCTGGGGTTCCTCTACCACCCACCACTGCCACCTCCCCAGTGGGGTACCCAGATCCCCGGTAGGGGGTCAGGCCTGAGCCTCCCCTCCCAGGAAGTCTCTCCTCTCATCTCTGCCAGTATTTCAGGCCCTGGATGCAGAGGCTGGGGCTGATGACAGTGACCATCCCTCGGGCTCAGAATGGTTCCCCTTCTGATCCAGGGCAGGGGCCCAGCTGAGGTCAGAACAGCAATTGCAGAGAATCTACCGGCTCTTGAGTTGGTGCTGATCACAACAACATAACTCTATAGAGAGATATGTGATATAACATATGAGATACAACAATACATGTCATAACCTCCGGATTCTTATTAGCTCAAGGTCTTTCCAACTGAAGGTTGCATCCATTTGTTGGTGAAATTCATTTACTGTGTTGAGACCTCTTTATTTATTTTTTAATGAACTAGTAAACTCCAGAATGTGCCCACAATGTGGGAGACCTGGGTTTGATCTCTGGGTTGGGAAGATCTCCTGGAGCAGGGCATGGCAATCCACTCCAGTATTCTTGCCTGGAAAATTCTCCTGGACAGAGGAAACTGGTGGGCCCCAGGCCATGGGGTCACAAAGAGTCGGACATGACTAAGCACAACTCAGTAAACAATAGGGAAAATTAGACAGCATCATATGTGGTAAAGTTTGGTTTAATGTCCTAGATATTTTATATGTCAATTATATATCAGTGTGTGAATTGATTTGAAATACATTTCTTACTACAAGTCGTCATCAGAAAGGTTTTTTAAGTCCTTATTTAAAGACATTTTTTGCCTTTGTAGAATCCAGTTCCTTTAGATTCTTACTATGTGCATTTTGGGCTTCCCTGGGAACTCAGACAGTAAAGAATCTGCCTGCAATGCAGGAGACCCGGGTTTGATCCCTGGGTCGGGAAGGGAAGATCCCTTGGAGAAGGGAATGGCAACCCACTCCAGTATTCTTACCTGGGAAACTCGGTGAATAGAGAGCATCCTGGTGGGCTACTGTGGGGTTGGACAGGACTCTGCCACTAACACTTTCACTTTTTCACTCTGTGCTAAAAGTTTTAATCAGCATCAACCCAAACAGGGTGATTCTAGAACCACTGGTTGTTAGAGCCACTGGGAGATAAAGGACCTCCAAGAAAAGCCTTACTAGGAAAGGCCTTCGAGCCCCAGACTGTACTCATGGATAGATGGTTGGACCTCTGCGGCCAGAGCGGCTGGGAAAGGGCCAGAGCCGAAGGATCGGGCTGCAAGGGTGGGAGTAGGCGGGAGGAGCCAGGGGTAGGGGGGCCCACATTCACGTGCGGTGTCGCCCGCAGGCGGTGCCTACGCAGCAGAGCCGGAGGAAAACAAGCGGACACGCACCGCCTACACCCGCGCGCAGCTGCTGGAGCTGGAGAAGGAGTTCCTTTTCAACAAATACATATCCAGGCCGCGCCGCGTGGAGCTGGCCGTCATGCTGAACTTGACCGAGAGGCACATTAAGATCTGGTTCCAAAACCGCCGCATGAAGTGGAAGAAGGAGGAGGACAAGAAGCGCAGCTGCGGACCCCCGGCGGCGGGAGGCGGGGACGCGGAGCCCGAGCAGGACTGCGCGGTGACTTCGGGCGAGGAGCTGCTAGCGCTGCCGCCCCCGCCGCCACCCGGGGGTGCCGTGCCGCCCGCGGGCCCCGCCGCCGCCCGAGAGGGCCGCCTGCCGCCAGGCCTTAGCGCATCGCCGCAGCCTTCCAGTGTCGCGCCCCTGCGACCGCAAGAATCTCGGTGAGAGACTCGCCCAGGCGGGAGGAGCGGACCCAGGACCCCAGGTGTGACCACCGGTCCAGGCTGCAGGGGAGAACCCGGGGGCTCTGAGGCGCCCGTGACCACTGGGAAGCCGTGGGGAGACGCCGCCTCCCTCCCCCTGGAGAAGAGACGTTCTCTGTAATGTCCGGGGCCCCTTCGTGTGAAACTGCTGGGACTGGCAACGTCTGGGCTGTTGAACTTCTTTATAGAGAAGCCAACTCTTCAAAAAAACCATAAAAAATATACAGATAGGAACCTTGCCCCAACACAAGCAGGCGAGCCGGCTGGAGCCCCTTCATCTGCCCGGAAACAGAGCCATTTTTACTCTAAAGGTCTCTCTGCCTTTACCTTTAGAAATAACTGAAAGGAAACATCCGAGGTTTCAAAGACCTAGTGAAATGGATGCCCGTTTCCTCCTCTTCTCTTTTAATCTTTTCATCAGAACCAGGCACCTCACTGCACATCCTTCGGACTCCACTTCTTTTCTCTGAAGAAGAGACCGCCTCGAAGGGGTCGCTGGGTAGCAGCAGGGCTAGGGGGTAGGGGTAACCCCATTGTTCCTATGTACAACCCTCCCCCCTCCTCCCGTTGGTGAGGTGGGAGGGACCTGGAGGTTTGGGGGAGAAAGAGGCCCGCTGATCAATTGCTGAACAGAGATACGTGGGTGTGCATTTAGTTCCTGGTCTCTTGGCAGGGAAGACTGCGGAGGTAAGCAGGGGGGCCTGATTCACCTTGGAAACTATGGAGAGTGTGATTTCCACATCCTTAGAGATGATGAAAGCTTATGTGGTTGGGGAGCTTGGGGGAAAAAATGGCTATTTTTATTTCAAGTTTTTAAATTACCTCACAGTTCACAGGTCTGTGGTTTCCAGGTCAGTTGGTTGTTTCAGGGTCTGGGTCTCCTGTTCAGGTGGTGTTTGTGGGAAACGATGAATAAATACAGATAATTGGGAAGAGATCATGACTGATTCCCCTTGCTTTGTATCGAACCCGTTTTGTGGAGCAATGATTCCAGTTCATTAAAAAAAAAAATTAAAGCAGCATATTTTCTTTGGCACTAACCAGAGAAAAGTCAGTAATTAAGACACCACCTTTGGGTTATGAGGTTGAGAAAGCCTATCAGTGGGTGGATTTTCAGATTTATTTTAAAGTTAGGAGTCACTTTTTTTTTTTTAATGATTTTATTTATGGCTGTGCAGGCTCTTCATGCTGCCTGGGCTTTTCTCTAGCTGCGGCGAGCAGGGGCTGCTCTCCAGTGGGGGCGGCATGGGCTTCTCACCGCGGTGGCTCCTCTTGTTGCGGAGCATGGGCTCTGGTGCCCACAGACCTCAGTTCTGCGGCTCCCGGGCTCGAGAGCCCCGGCCCAGTGGCTGTGATGCATGGGCTCAGCTGCTCTGCCACGTGTGGTCTTCCCAGATCAGGGGTGGAACTTGCGTCCCCTGCTTTGACAGGGGGGCGATTCTTTACCACTGAGCCGCCAGGAAAGCCCTCAGGCGTATTTTTGACTAGTTTTCCACGCTCCTATCTGGTGAGAGAGGCCTGGGAGCCGGGAGTCCTCAGCCACAGTGCTGGCTCTGCCATCCAAAGCTCTGGGGCCTCCAGCGAGCGCCTGCCCCTCCCTCAGTCGTGTCTGACTCTTTGCCCACCAGGCTCCTCTGTCCATGGGATTTCCCAGGCAAGATTACTGGAGGAGTCACTTCTGAAGATGAATTAATTTCTTAGGCACCAGAGATGGGGGGTTTGGAGATGGGGGGCTGTCCATGAATAGGTACAGTGTCAGAGCTGCCTCCCTGCACCGCTGGCACCCAGGCGGTCAGAGGAACGCCCAGAGCTGGCGGTCCTGGATGAGTCTCCCGCCCCTGGAGCCCGGGGGCCAGGAGGCTTGTGTTGTGGGCACACAGGCCGCAGTTCTATGGCCTCCCGACCTCCAGACACCCCCTCCCCGCCACGACCCTTGGACGGGCGGCTGGCCCAGCTGCGTGCCTGAAGGCGCCTCCCAAGTGTTCCCACCGGTCAGTCCTGAGACATGGACTCACGCCCAGGAGTCGATGATATTTTCTTTAGCAAAAAGACAAAAGGTTTGTTTCGTTGGTGGGTTTTGCTTCTGCTTGTTTTGCTGTTTTGTTGTCACTGGGTTGTTTTGCTTTTTGTTTTTCTGAGAGAAATTGAGTCGCAATGTCCAAAGAAAAGCAGGTTCTGTGGATCAGAAAGGACCTCTTCCTCGTCAGTGAGACACCTCACAAGGCCAGGCAGTGCCCTCGCCCTGCAGCCTCTGTGCACCTGCCTGGGCTCGCGAGTCCAGCATCTCTGGGTTCGGACCTGGGGTCCCTCAAACACCGGCTGCGACTCTGATAAAATGACTCCACTTCCCCGTGCCTGGGCTTCCTCATCTGAAACGTGGACGCACCTCACCAAAGAACACAAGCAACGCGCTTAATTCAGAGTCTAGAAAATAGTTATCGCTGTAAAATGGTTGTTTTACAACCGCGGTCGTTTTCTGGGGAGCTACAGCTGCAGTTCTTTGTGGGTCCCCACAGCCTCTCTCCTTCGACAGATCCCCTCTTGGTCACGTACCCACTGACCTTTACTGCGCGCGTCCTAGTTTCACGCCGCCCCGCCTCCTAAATACACTTAAGACTGCCTGCAGCATCCCTGACCAGGCAGCTGTCTTCTGGGGAGGAGATACTGCGGAGAGCGGACCCTCTGGAGCTCGGCCTCCCAGTTGGTGAAGGTAAGGGGATTTGAGCTCAGAGACCAAGGAGATGTTGAGGTTTCCCGCGGGGACTCGGGGTTCCAGGGTTCCGCATCCCAAGGAGAAGCCCCGGCCGCCGGGGCGGGCTCGGGAGTGGAGAGAGCGCGGTCTGCCTCCGGCCTGCCTGCGGCCTCCAGCTTCGTCGGGCAGACGCCTCCGCGCAGAAGCAGCCCGGCTTTCACTTCTGCCTCCCCGGTCTCCAATCACCTTCTATCCCTTTAGCTACGCGGGCCCAGGGGCAAATCCCTGAGTTCTCCGTTTCCTCTGTCTTCCCAGACGGTAAAGAATAAAGGAGAACCGGGTTCGATCCCTGGGTCAGAAAAATCCCCTGGAGGAGGGCATGGCAACCCACACCAGTATTCTGGTCTGGAAAATTCCATGGACAGAGGAGCCTGGTGGACAACAGTCCATGGGCTCGGGGTCGCAAAGAGTCGGACATGACTGAGCGACTAACATTCTGGAATATAATGGGCTCAACGCGAGGATGAAATAAGATGGTGTCTTTCAAGTTTATTGCCGGCCCAGCGCACAGTGTTGGGGGAGGCCGAGAGGAGATGCTGTTGCCAGTGGAGGCCAGCCCCCCAGGAGACCCAGGAGATCCAAGGAGGCGGTGGAGGACGGCCCGACTCACCAGGTGGGCCTGGAAGACAGCGAGGAGGGGAAGGAGCTCCTTCGGAGCCACGCGGGGCCTCACCTGACCGGATGGGGCGAGGGGTCCGACACCCCCGGCCGCCCAGGTCCCAGACCCGAGTGTGGCTGGACGTGCGCTCCCAGTCCGCGTGGCCGCCCTCGGCCGTGAGCTGGCGGACGCGAACCGCCGGCTGAAGGCCCCGGAACTGCCAGACGAAACCCTGCGCGGCCCAGGTCCCCCGGGTGAGGAGGCCTGAACGACGACGAGCCCTCCCTGGAGCCCGAAAAAAGAGCCGGCGGGGCTCAAGGGACCGCCGGGTGCCGGGACCCACGGTGACCGCGGTACCTACTTCCCTGGTGGGGCCAGCGGCCTCCCTCCGCTCTTGGGAGCGGTGCGCTCGTCCTCGCGGTGGACCCTCGGAGCCCGGGCTCCCGGACAGCGGCCCCGGCGCGGCGGGAGACGGGGCAGGTCTGAGCATCCACGCCCGCCGCCCGGCGCAGGGCATCCTCGCGGGACCGCGGACACCACCTCTCCGCCCGGAATCTGCCGTCCGCCATGAGGTACCATCGTGGAGCCGCGGCACCGTCCAGGCTCAGCCACAGCTGCCCTCCCGGATTCGTTGGCCCCGCGCCACACCACCACCACCAGGAGCCATGGAGGGCGCGAGCCGTGCTGAACCCCGGGCCTCCCGGTGCAGAGAATCGGGATCTCGGTACGGGGCCACAGTGCTCAAAATCCCCTTTTCTCTTGCGGTATTATTCCTTCCTGTAGATTTGCTAACGGTTTAACCAAGAAGTTCTCACATTAAAAGCCAAGTTCATACCACGCGATAACCACATCTGAAATCGAGGTGATTTCGGGGTGTGGCATCTGTAATTCTCTCGCCCCTTCAGATCCGGGCCTGGCGCCTAAATGAGCTCTTGACTGGGCTCCTCCTCTGGGCCGGCACCTGCAGTGCTTGCCCTGAAAGCACCCAGTTTTGGAAAGCGGGGTCACCTCTTCTCCTGTTGTCCCTCACAGTCACGCAGATTGGATTGATTATCGGTGAATTTATCACGGTAAATAGGAGTCACTCGGGTTCCTCTAATTTCTCCCTTTGCACAACAAAGGCTGTGTTGATTTCCCAGATTAATCTTGACCCTCTTAGGCCAGCGCTGTCCCTCTCTGCATATGCTCTCCTTCAGCTAATTCTGTTCAGTGCATTTGCTGAGGTGAAATCTATTACAGTGCCCTTTGCCTTTGTTCTTTCATTCCCATTCTCTTCCTCCTTTTCTTTCTCTCCAGATCTGTTTCTATGTAGGTGTGCATATGCCTTAGGGTGAGCTTCCATCTCCATTTCTCGGTTTGCCCGTTGGCCTGTGTGCATTTGTGTGCGTGTGTTTAGGAAGTGTCTTACGCGGATTGCAGTGATGGCACTGATCAGTGTGTGTGTAGGGACCAGGGACGCCTTCCTATACACTTTTTTCCCCCGACCCAGGACAGCCTGAGGACATTGCTGCTGACGCAAACTGGCCCTTCAGGTAATTGTGTCAATTCTGTGTTGACACAGTGTTTTCGGGCAGGAAAATCAGTCTTCAGAAGAACACATGCTGGGGACTTGAGTAGAAGCTGGCTGATGGCTCAAGTATTGCACGATTGCCTAAGGAATTGAAATTGTTTTTCTTTCTAAGAAAAACGTTCACAACTGAGTCTTTCATACTTCAAAGATTGAGAAACCATCCTGAAAATCCAGTACTTTGAAGGGTCAGAAGAGGGAAGTTGACACTAATCAAATTTTACTCAAAGCCATTCTGACAAGCTAGATGTGGGAGCGATGAACCTAACGGGACACTGAGGCAGTGCAGCAGGAAGCAGAAGGGCTTCCTGGCAACAGAACTGGGAGTGATGGAGCCTCTCAACCGGCAGCCAGCTTTCAGGAAATTACCACCAGAGGATGGCTTGAGCCACAGGAAGTGATCTTCGGTTGACTCCTAGTAGGAAAAAGAGGTGAGGCTCTACAAACAGTGGCTACCAGTAGCTGTTTTAAGAGTGAAAGTGACTGATATGGGTCTTTTGGATTACCTAGTGATTACCTATCAATGCCAAGTTCCCTCATTAAACTGTGCTATGTTTATATATCATGAAAGAGAATAGGTGTAATCAAATTTTATTTCTTTTTAAATTGAAATTATTTTTCTTTATAAGTGAAATGCCATGACTTTTATAGTCTTTATTTTTTTGGCCGCATCATGTGGTATGCAGAATCTTAATTCCCTGACCAGGGATGGAACCCAGGCCTCCTGCATTGTGAGCACGGAGTCAACCACTGGCCTGCTGGGGAAGAACCTATAATTCACTTTCCAGTAGAGTTGCTTAGAGTCTTTCCCTAAATGCAGAACATGTGGACACCTTAAATATATGCCTTTATCAGAATGCAGTCAAGATTCTTACCTGCATCATAGAACACACTGAACTCTCACATCTAGTCATAATTACACACATAAAGTTGTAACAGTGTTTTTACTGTGATTAATTTATAGCAATTGAAAATCTGTTATTTTTCTGAATTCTCAATTAGTCTTACACCCAAGGGAATGAGAATTTGAAAAACCATTTATCCTATTTACACATGCTCTTAAAAATTCATAAGTTTCACATGTCTAGATATGTCTGGAAATGCTGCTAATTTGAAACTGATATATTACATGGAACTATTTCCACCTTGGAAATGCAATAAATGTATATCTAGAAATGCAATAAAAGGTAGAAAATAAGCTCCAAGGTTTAAAAACAAATAGAAAATACAATTGAATTTATTATAATAAACAAACATATTATTTTAATTTAATGTTGAAAGTCTAATTTGCTAGACCAGAAGTACAGTAGATTATTTCTCCTCTCGATGAGGAGACACAAGAACACGCAGATGTTATAAAGCGCAAGTCAGCTTTCATGCTGTCCAATATCCTGAGATCCAGTGGAGGAGAGAGGGAAGGATATCTGGAGAAATACAGAGATTAACAGTGCTGTTTCTCAGTGCTCCGGTCAGGGTTTAACTTCTCTTTTTGCATCTACTATTTATGGCAATTCTGAATGAGGGAAAATAACTTAATCCCTTTGAGCTTGTCTACTTTTCTGTGAATTACTGCTAATGACACCTCTTGTGATTGATCTGCAACCTGCATGCATGCTCATTCATGTCCAACTCTTTTTGACCCTGTGGACTGTAGCCCACTAGGCTCCTCTGCCCATGGTATTTTCCCAGCAAGAATACTGGAGAGGGTTGCCAGTCCCTCCTCTGGGGGATCGTTGCCACCCAGGGATTGAACCCATGTCTCCTGCATTAGCAGGCGGGTTCTCTAGCCCTGAGCCATTGGAGAAGCCCATCCTCATGTGATTGCTGAGGGTTAAATGAAATCATATATGTAGAGGGCATACATGGGTGATCATGTGTGTACAGTACATTCATGGGTGGTTGGTGTGTTTCCTCCAGAAACTGAGATCATTCACATCTCACTTGAGCAAGGACAGCACTTTGCTCAGTGGACCTCAGAGGTGACAACAAGTGACACAAAACAGATGTGTGCCCTTTTATCTGGGACCTCAGAGCCTCCCTCTGATGGGGAGCTAGGTCTCATCCCAAATCTTCACAAGAGAGTGTGTGGACTGAAAAACCACATTGGTGATGACCAGACAGAAGCAAAAATCAACCACCAACTCTATCACAGAGGCAGAAGCCAGTCACGCTGAAGTTACACTTTGGACAGTACTGATGCCCCAGTTATCTAGCAGTATGTGTAAGGCACATATGTTTTAACTAATTTAGGTATTGTCTGATGACCAAAGAAAGTGTCTTGACAAAGGGGAATTTGTTTAGGGGCCCCCAGGCTCCCCAAGATAGGTGATTGTCCCAGACCTCCTTAATAAGTCATTTCCTTTGATGTTATTATGTGGTTAGGTTTGGCTGTGACTACTGGAAACCCAAAATATCTGAGGTTGAAGAGTGAAATTAATTTCTCTCCTACATGGAAGTGTGGAGACAGGTGATTCAGGACTGGAATATTGCTCCAGAGTTGCCTGGGGCCCAGGCTTCCCAGGTGGCTCAGTAGGTAAAGAAGCCGCTGCCAATGCAGGAGATGCAGGTTTGATCCCTGGGATGGGGAGATACCCTAGAGGAAGGCATGGGAATCTGCCCCAGTATTTTAGCCTGGAAAAAATCTCATGGTCAGAGAAGCCTGGTGGGCTACAGTCCATGGGGTCACAAAGAGTCAGACTCGACAGAATTGACTGAGCACAGCACAGGTTATTCTGACTTCCCTTTCTGATACTGCTATATTTGCCCCCATTTCATGGTTCCATAGGGCCCTCCAGCTACAACACCCACTTTCTAAGCATCAGGAGAAAAGAAACAAGAACAAAGGGTAGGCCCCTGTGATGGGTGGAGTATTGATCCCTGAGAGATATCCACCTCGTAATCCCTTGAACCTGTGGATGTATTCTGTTGTAGCACAAAAGGGTCTTTACAGATGGAGTTAAGCTGGGGACCTTAACTTAATCCTGGATTATCTGGTGGGCCCACTCTAATCATGCAAAACCTAAAGAGCAGAAAGCTTTCTCCAGCTGGATTCCAAGAGATGCAGCAGCAGAAGCATCAGATTCCATGTATGGCAGGTGCTACTGCCAGCTCTGGGGTGCAGGACCCACGAGCCAGGGCTGGCCAGAGGCCTCCAGGGGCTAAGGGCTGCCCCCAGGTGAAGGTCAGCAAGAGAGCGGTGACCTCGGTACTGCAACCACAGGACCTGGATTCTGCCAGCGACCGGAGTTCTTCCCAGAGCCTCCCTAGCAGAGCCCAGCTGGCCAGAAACTTGACCTTGACCCTTGTGAAACCCAGAGCAGAGAAACCTGCTGGTTGCAGAAACTGAGAGGTAACACACTTGTGTTGTTCTGTGCTGCTGTGCAATGATGTGTCTGCAACAGTAAAAAAGGAATACTGCCCCCTTTTCTTGAATGACACTGCAAGGAAGTGACACCTGCTTACACGTCATGAACAAGACTTCAGTTACATGAAACCACGTGGCTGCACGGCAGGCTGGAAAGTACAGTCTCCATTCTACGTGGTCATTTGTCTAGTTAAAAATGGGAAGGGGCAGCATTAAAGGAAGGAGAGTATCACACATACTGGGGACAGCTTGACGTCTCCACCACTGTTACCAAGGATCTGCATTGAAAACTTGACATCATAACTTGGTGCCTTCTGCAAAGCCCCCAAAATAAACAGTACTCATTGCTGTATACAGCCCCCGTGCTGGGATTTAGTGTAAGAAGGAAGTTTGCTTGGACAAACTTGCTTACTTTCATCAGGCTGTGAACACTGTACAAGGTATTGTTTGCCTTGTCTGTTCAAAAACTAAAAGCTAAACTGTGTCTCCCAACCTTGGCTTCTATTTCTGCTTTCACCATTTGTTGCTCTTCTGAACTGTGTGTCAAATGACTGGGTATCTTTAAGTCTGCTTTTTCATTGGTAAATTGGAGGAAATACCCATCTCACAGGATTGTTGTAAGGGTTAAATAACGTATGTAAAAATTACTTTCTGGCATGGAAATGGCCCATCAGTGTATTTCATGGTGGTGGTGGTTTAGTCACTAAGTCATGTCTGACTCTTGCGACCCCATGGACTGTAGTCCGCCAGGCTCCTCTGTCCCCGGGATTCTCCAGGTGAGAATACTGGAGTGGGTTGCCATTTCCTTCTCCAGGGGATCTTCCTGACCCAGGGATGGAACTCTGGTTTCTTACATTGCAGGCAGTTTCTTTGCTGATTGCACTACCAGGGAAGTCCCATATAGTTTATTCTTTTATAATAAAAATGTATGGAAGGAAATGTCCCATATTATGATAAATTGTCCTCTATGTATTCAAATCCTCTTGTGTATGCGTGTGCTAAATCACTTCAGTTGTGTCTGACTCTTTGCAAACCTGTGGACTGTAGCCCACCAGGCTCCTCTGTCCATGGGATTCCCCAGGCAAGAATACTGGAGTGGACTGCTCTGCCTTCTTCCAGGGCATCTCCCTGACTCAGGGATTGAACCTGTGTCTCTTACATCTCCTGCATTGACAGGCAGGTTCTTTACCACTGAGCCACCAGAGAAGCCCCTCAAATCCTCTTAGGCACATCTAAATCATAGAATATTGGGTCTGTTCATTCTCCCCTCCAGGACTCGCAAGTCTCTTTCCTCCTCGGCTTCCTCACCGCCTTGGTTCCGCCCCACCCTCCTCCATCCTCACCAGTCCCACTCAGGGAGTCTCACTGGCTCAGGCTGCACCTTCCCCGTCCACCCCACACTTGGCTTAGGCCAGAGGGCTCCTCCGACACGGGGATGTGGTCGTGCCTCTCCATGATGCAAAGCTGCTCATGGGCCTCCACAGTCTGAAGGTCAAGTCCAGGTCCCTCAGGCTGGACTCTCAGGCCCCTTGGTTCTCTGAGCCCATCAGTACTTGTGTGGGTCCCGAACCCCCAGGGCTGCCTCTAAACAACATTCTTTACCCTCTGACTGGAAAGGCTACCGACTCACCCTTCCTGTGCTCACCTGCCTTCCCTTTTTTCCCCCACCCTTCCTTACACTGAGGTTTATCAAGTAATAGCTCTGCCAGGCTCTGGAGCAGGACCTGGGTTCTCTGTCGACAAAGTCTGCTAGCTCATCAAGCACTGGACGTTCTCCATGGACTTCTCCACACTTCCAGAGCGTCCCTCTGTGGCAGCTCATTTCTGTGACGCCTGTGAAGCAGGTTTCTTGTCTCTGCATCTTGGTATAGTCCCGGCTCACTCCAGCTGGGCTGGGCCAGTGGCTTGAACCTGCAGTAAAATGGATGCTGTGCCAGTTTCGGGCCTAGAGGAAGGCCTGGCATATGTGCTTTTGGAAGCCACCTCGCTGATGAGGCTATGTGAAGAGGCTGTGTGGAGAGGAGCTGCCCTGGGACAGATGGAGACAGAAGCCTTGGCCTTGGGGTGTCTCAGCAGAGCCTCTGGAAAACCCCAGTCCAGTCACCATCTGACTGCAGTCATGTGCGGTCAGCAGAGCTGCCCAGCCCAGTCAACGGGAACAACTGTGAGTGTCATGGACCCCTACGTCTGCAGTGCAGTAATGGATGCCTGGGACACCCCTTCCCCAGTGGCTCAGTGGTAAAAAATCCACCTGCAATGCAGGAGATGCAGGAGACGTGGATTTGATCCCTGGGTTGGAAGATCTCCTGGAGGAGGGCATGGCAACCCGCTCCAGTATTCCTGCCTAGAGAATCCCATGGATAGAGGAGCCTGGCAGACTACAGTCCATGGAGTCACAAAGAGTCAGACATGACTGAGTGACTGAGCACTCATGGCACAATAGACACCTCGGACACCACTTCCCCAGGCCCTGCTCCCACTCTTTACCCCCATGGTACCTTTGCATTCACACCTTTATCATCTTCCTCATTACCTGGCATGGTCTTTCTCCTTGAACAGGGAGTGAGTTTCTTAAGGGCAACCCTATTTCTTTATCTGAAAAGATTCAGTATGAAAATAGAAACCACTTGAAGTGTTTCAAACTCAACACTCAACAATGCCATGGAAAGACAAGCTTCCACTGGACTTTTGGCTTCAGGGTCTTCTTACCATGGTTGTCAGGAGAGGTCTGGAGGCTGCTGACCTGTTCATGGCAGCCCCACATCCGAGAAGATGATGGCCAAATGGTGGAGTGTGGAATGTGACCACGGAAGCACTCACAGGATGGGTCAGCCATGACTATCACAGGAAGAATGACGCCTGCCCTCTCTCTCTGTCTTCCAGATACTACATGAGTGCATCTCGTTGGTGGAAACTTAACTGTGCCCACTGGCCTTGCTCCTAAGATTTCTGGGAAATGTAGGCTTCAGCCTCCCAGCGAATGCTCAACAGGGGAGCCTGAGGTTAGAGAGACTCATGAGAGCCAATGGACCACACGTGTGCACTTCCAGCTCCCAGCACTCTTCAGGATAGACTTGCTGAATGAATGGATGAAAATAGAAATTAACCAGAGTATCCATCACTCAGTCTCGGGACTTCGATGATGGTCCAGTGGTTAAGACTCTGTGCTTCCAATGCAAGGGGTGTGGGTTCCATCCCTGGCTGGGGAACTAAGATCCCACATGCTACAGAGTACAGCACACACACCCCCACACACAAAAGCAGTCAGTCTGCCCTACAATTGTTCCCTGGCTGAGTCAGGTCCGACTCTGGGAACCCACGGACTGCAGCATATCAGACTCCCCTGTCCTTCACTGTCTCCCGGAGTTTGCTCAGACTCATGTCCTACAATTACAGGCCTGTTGTGAACTTTCCTGTGTTAGATGCTGGGAAGGAAAAGATAAATATATAATTTTTTTTTAATTTTCCCAAGAGCAAAATCTGAGCACAGAGTTGAGTCATAGCAAGGGTGGAACACGTGAGTGAATTTTGTAAGGTTCTCACTGTAGTTTGTTGTGGGATCTGTATCTTCTCCCTTGTCATGTAAGTGGTGGTGTTTAGTCGCTAAGACATGTCTGATTCATGAGACCCCATGGACTGTAGCCCACCAGGCTCCTCTGTCTATGGGATTCTCCAGGCAAGAATACTGGAGTGGGTTGCCATTTCCTGCTCCAGGGGACCTTCCTGACCCAGGGATTAAACCTGGGTCTCCTGTGCTGCAAGCAGATTCTTTGCCAACTGAGCTATGTAGGCAAATATGGAATCCATTTCAAATGTTAACTTTTCAACCTGTTTTGCAAATTGTAACCAATTTCTCCTGGAAGTAAGGAGGTTGCTTTTCCAAAGCCAGCCTTGTAGCTGATTCTGGAAACACAAAGTATGTTTAAAGAAAATAAATCAGCCACAAAGATCAGATTCTTGAAAACAGTCACAACTAAGTCCCATATTGACAGGTAAATTCTATGGCTTCACCTCGAACATTATCTAACCTTGGAGGTTAAATAAAATCACTTCACACATACTATTTATTTATCAGGCTGTCACTTAGGGTGCCATGTAGTTGTCATTTCCTCAGGGATGAGGAACGGGCCAGAAACTCAAGACTCCAGGTGTCTTAGTTCAGCCAGTAATTAGTAAAGGCAGGTGAAAAGCTCATTTTAGCTGTGTTATTTTCACTATTTAAAAATGCAAGTATTTGTTGAGTAACCAAACACATATTAGAAGAGTCCTCATCAATTCCATTAACCTCTAACCTCGTCCACTGTAAATCAAATATCTGAGGGTTTGTGAGGCCATATGGCCCATGTACAATTATAAGCACGTCCCCCATGCAAGAGGTTTAGCCATTTGTGAAAACAAGACTAAGGGTTTGTTTTGGAGAAATTAATTGATCTGTGGAATTTTTGTTGTTTGCTTATATTACTGTTGTTGAGAACTTTGATTTGCTTTATATTAATATGGGCTTCCCTGAAAGAGATGGGAATACCAGACCACCTGATCTGCCTCCTGAGAAATTTGTATGCAGGTCAGGAAGCAACAGTTAGAACTGGACATGGAACAACAGACTGGTTCCAAATAGGAAAAGGAGTATGCCAAGGCTGTATATTGTCACCCTGCTTATTTAACTTATATGCAGAGTACATCATGAGAAACGCTGGACTGGAAGAAACACAAGCTGGAATCAAGATTGCCGGGAGAAATATCAATAACCTCAGATATGCAGATGACACCACCCTTATGGCAGAAAGTCAAGAGGAACTCAAAAGCCTCTTGATGAAAGTGAAAGTGGAGAGTGAAAAAGTTGGCTTAAAGCTCAACATTCAGAAAATGAAGATCATGGCATCTGGTCCCATCACTTCATGGGAAATAGATGGGGAAACAGTGGAAACAGTGTCAGGCTTTATTTTTCTGGGCTCCAAAATCACTACAGATGGTGACTGCAGCCATGAAATTAAAAGACACTTACTCCTTGGAAGGAAAGTTATGACCAACCTAGATAGCATATTCAAAAGCAGAGACATTACTTTGCCAACAAAGGTCTGTCTAGTTAAGGCTATGGTTTTTCCTGTGGTCATGTATGGATGTGAGAGTTGGACTGTGAAGAATGCTGAGTGCCGAAGAATTGATGCTTTTGAGCTGTGGTGTTGGAGAAGACTCTTGAGAGTCCCTTGGACTGCAAGGAGATCCAACCAGTCCATTCTAAAGGAGATCAGCCCTGGGATTTCTCTGGAAGGAATGATGCTAAAGCTGAAACTCCAGTACTTTGGCCACCTCATGCGAAGAGTTGACTCACTGG
Source organism: Bubalus kerabau (assembly GCF_029407905.1). Taxonomy (NCBI): domain Eukaryota; kingdom Metazoa; phylum Chordata; class Mammalia; order Artiodactyla; family Bovidae; genus Bubalus; species Bubalus kerabau. Next base: position 32,644,065 of record NC_073635.1, on the reverse strand, counting down.
AAAAGACTCTGATGCTGGGAGGGATTGGGGGCAGGAGGAGAAGGGGATGACAGAGGATGAGATGGCTGGATGACATCACTGACTCGATGGATGTGAGTCTGAGTGAACTCCGGGAGTTGGTGATGGACAGGGAGGCCTGGCGTGCTGCGATTCATGGGGTCGCAAAGAGTCAGACACGACTGAGCGACTGATCTGATCTGATAGCTCAGCTGGTAAAGAATCCACCTGCAATGTGGAGACCTGGGTTTGATCCCTGGGTTGGGAAGATCCCTTGGAGAAGGGAAAGGCCTGGAGAATCCCGTGGACAGAGGAGCCTGTCCATGGATAGCCCACAGTCAGACATGAGTGAAGTGACTTAGCAAGCACGCATGCCACAACTAAGAGTTCTCATGCCACAATTAAGACCTGGCACAGCCAAATAAATACATAAATAAACATTTTAAAAATGTATAACCAAATATTGCTAAGTAGCTAACTCTGGGTTATGGAACTGGGTATTCTTTTACATTTTACTTTAGGTTCTTCTGCATTGTTTATATTTTTGACCATAGGATACTCATTTTAACATTAATAATACTTATTTTTAATGTTATTCATGATTGAGAGTAGAGAGATAACAGATGATTTTTAAACCTTTTTCTTATTTGAAGCTTACTTTTTGTGTCCAGAAGTGGACATGATTTAAAAGAACCCTTTCTAAATTGTCTGCTTCTCCTACAAAAAGTGCAACAAATGTATCACATTGCAGCAGGGACTACTCTCAGAGGCCCTAAACCCTTCTCCACCTCATTCATCATCCTCAGAGGTGGAACCCTCCACAACCAGAGGCAAAGCACTTGGGAAGCCCTCGGACTAAGGAAGCTGGCAGCCTGGACAGGTCAAGATCAAGATGCCTGGGGGAGGGAAGGTCACCTCCAGGGGTGGGAGGGTGTGGGGACCGGAAGACACGGCCCCACCCTTCTGTGCCTGTCAGACCCCTGCCAGAGAATCCCAGGACTGTGGATTGAGTCGCCTTTATCATGGCTTCCTATGGTGTGATTCCTTACTGTGGTTTCCTGTTTCATGGCTGGTTTTTATTCCATAAACTTGGATGAACTGCTTACTATTTATCAGACCCTGTGCCAATTTTGTTAGTCACTCAGTCGTGTCTGACTCTTTGCGACCTCATGGACTGTAGCCCACCAGGCTTCTCTGTCCATGGAATTCTCCAGGCCAGAATACTGGAGTGGGTTGCCATTTCTTTCCCCTGGGGATCTTCCTGACTCTGGGATGGAACCCAAGTCTCCGCATTGCAGGCAGATTCTTTACCATCTGAGCTATAAGGAGGTCCCTACTGGGGGAAAAAAAAGAGAAAATGTAGGATCCCTACTTTCAGTAAGTCCATCATCAAATGCAAGAGTCAGACAAGGGAAAGGCTGTGTTATAACACAGTGCGATGGTGCTCGCACACAGATTTATGCAAAGAATACAGAGAAAGGGGACACCAGGCCTGGGGGATCTGGGGAACCTTGACAGAGTTTGAAGTAAGTGAGCTGGAGAGAGGGGAGGAAGTTCCATGCAGAGAGAGGAGAATGGACCAAGACCTGGAGGGCAAGAAAGAGCACAGAGAAAAGACACAGGGGAATTCTAGAGCCACTTTGAAAGTATTTCTGCTGTCAAATTACTACAAATTTAGTGGCTTTTGTTTTTGCTGTCCAGTTACTAAATCATGTCGAACTCTTTGCAACCCTCTGGACTGCAGCACACCAGGAGGCTTCCCCATCCATCACAATCTCCAGTTCACTCAGATTCATGTCTACCAAGTCAGTGATGCTATCTAACCATCTCATCCTTTAGGCAACACAAACTTAACCTCTAACAGTTCTAGAGGTCGACGTCTAAACTGTTGTCTAAACACAGGTCTGGAGGCCGTGGTCCTCTGGGAAGCCCTTCCAGCTCTGGAGGCCGCCTGCATGCCTGGGTTCCCGCCCCTTCCCCCACCCCACTAGCCCCAGCTTCCACAGTCAGCACACCTGTCAACAAATCTCCCCTCTCCCCACATAAATACCCTCGTGATGCTCCAGATGGTTGTCCACATCTCAAGATCCTTAACCACAGTCCCTTCACCTTGTAACACAACACCTCTCGGGCTCCAGGTTAGGACCCCCAGCCTTGCTTGGGGCTGTCAGCCTGCCATTGTCCCCCTTGGCATGGATATCACACCTCTCATATCAACTCTGACAAGAGTCCATCATCCAAGAAAGCCAAGTGCATCCCACTCCTGACCTGCAATTCTGGAACACGCTAAGCCAAATAAACTTCCAGGGACGTGTACGGAGAGTTTCCATGTTTCTTTCCCAAGCATTTTCTTCTTTCATTTTTACTTTCCTCTAGTAGTTCTACCAGTGCTATGACACACAACATACAGTCCTGTGCTTAGCCGGTGCTTAGCAGGTAGAGGAGTCATTACAGGAACGAATGCATGAAGGAATTCGGTGCAACTGGCATCTCCCTTCTTCCCATCCAGTCCTTTTGCTTCTTACTGGATTTTCATTGTTGAGGTTATAATTTCCCAATGCATATGATTCTTTCTTTTCCCTCCCCTGATACCAACATGGTCCATGGATTTCTTTACACTTTTCACTTTATTTACCACTTCTATGCTCTGATCTGCTTTAATATAGCTTCTGGTGAGATTTCAGGAGGCCTGTTTGGATTCCCCACTTTTGGCTAAGAGATACAGTTATGTTTTCAAAGAATAATTCTTCATATGTGTTGTATACTTCCATTTATCATTTATCTCAGAAATGGGGAATATATTTCTATATTTATGAATATAATCATACAATGATTAATGACAATATAATCAGCAAGCCAGAGTGTAGACTACTCCATGGGACAAATAAACCTGTTTTCTTCAACAACTGAATTGTTAAGATTTTTTTTAAAGAGAGAGATTGAAGGGTCAATCTCTAATTAATATATACCAGTGATGGCTATGCATTTCTATTTTCTCCACTTTAGAACAGGAGTATCTATAGCAGTTATCCTATACTTGTCCCACCATTGTATTAATGCATGCATGCTTAGTCACTTCAGAGAGGTCTGACTCTTTGAGACCCTATGAGTGTAGCCTGCCAGGCTCCTCTGTCCTGGGATTCTCCAGGCAAGAATATTGGAGTGGGTTACCATGCCTTCCTCCAGGGGATCTTCTCAACCCAGGGATCCAACCCGCATCCCCTACATTGGCAGGAAGGTTCTTTACCACTAGTGCCACCTGGGAAGCCCTGATTATATTAATATGTAAGGTTTATATGAGGGAGAAGTTACAGAAAACTTGTCTCTAATTCATCAGTTTTCAGATTAAGTGGAACCAAACCCAAAGAAAGAGCTGAAGTCAAGGAGTCCAACATCCACCGGGACCTGATTTGTATCAGGGGCCCCTGTCACCCAAGCCTGAACCCAATGCCTTAGTAGGAAAGATAAAACTTCAGGAGGAGAGAACTTGCACATGAGGAATGTAAATAGTTTGTGGGCACAGAACTAATTTGAAAATATGGTCGCATATTCTTTTACATTCCTCCCATAGAGAGGTACATTTATTCTCTTCCTCTTCAATTTGAGAAGTGTGTCAGTTCTTCAACCAATGGATTGAAAAATGACACTGTGTGACTTCTAAAAGTGAGTGAGTGCAAGTCGCTCAGTTGTGTCCGACTCTCTGTGACCCCATGGACTATACAGTCCAAGGAATTCTCCAGGCCAAAATACTGGAGTGAGTAGCCTATCTGTTCTCCAGGAATCAAACCTAGGAATCAAACTAGGGTCTCCTGCATTGCAGGTGGATTCTTTACCAACTGAGCCACCAGGGAAGCCCTAAAGTGACTTCTGAAGGTAGATCATAATAGGCCACAGAGCCTCCCTCCTGCTCACTGGGATCACAAATTTCCAGAGCTCTGCACCACAATGGAAAAACTGGTTTTTATACTTTTTAAGTTTGCTGGGAAGAGGTACAAGCCACAGGAAGAGGTTAACCATCCACAGTGATCCCAACTTTTGGCTCCTTTCAGCCTATCCACCAAATACCTGAATAAAAGAATTCAGGGAATTCCCCGAGTAGTCCAGTGGGTTAGGATTCATTACTTTCACTGCGGTGACCCAGGTTTAATCCCTGGTTAGGGACCTAAGATCCTGCAAGCTGAGTGGTGCAACCAAAGAAATAAAAATGTAAAATAAAATTAAAATTAAAAAAAAAAAAGCAACCTCCAGATGATTTCTGCCCCAGCCACTCAAATCTTCCTGAGGGTCCTGACATTGTGGAGTGGACATAAGCCATTCTTGCTGTACCCTATGTGGGTTCCTGATCCACAGAATCCATGGACATAACAAAGTACCTGCTGTATGACACTGAATTCCAAGTTGCTTGTGATACAACAGAAGAGACACCACCATATTAGTTTCCTGTGGCTGCTGTAAGAAACTATCATATATGTGCTGACTTAAAACAACAAATTTATTCTCTCACAGTTCTTCAGGCCAGAGTCCAAAACCAGGCTGAGAGCAAGATGCATCACTGTGGGTGACGGTCTAACCCTTGCTTCTTCCAGCTGCTGCTGATGTGTCTTGGCTTGCGGCTGCATCAATCCCGTCTCCCAGGCCAGCCTCAGATCTCTCACTGCTGCTTCATATCACCTTCACGTGTGTGTGAGAGAGAAATCTACTTTTGCCTCTCTGAAAAGGACGCTGACAGTGGCATTTAGGGCCTATATGAATAATCCAGTGTAATCTCTCCCTTTCAAGGTCCTTAATTTAATCATATCTGCACCGACTGTTGGGGTGGGGGTTCTCAGTTTTAGTGTTTGGTTTTGTTTTGATTTCAGTGTCATTTTCTTGGCTTGTGTGGTTTTTGCCACACAGTCACAGTTTCCAGAGCTTGGCCTGTTGATGTCTTTTAGAAGGCCATTTTTCAGCCTAGACACATAAGTACACAGAAGAGCATACTGTATAATTCTTTTGTGCCCTGCCTTTTTTGATGTATGAGACCAAAAAAAAAAAAAAAAAATTCCTCAGATTACTAAACACTCTGAAAACTTAAATAAAAAAAATTAAATAATACTGAAAACAGTGGCTTTAATGGTTACACAATATTCTACCAAATGGGTATACCATAATTTAGTTGCTCAAAATATTAATATTGGACATTTGTTTCCAACTCCCTATTTCTGGTTATTTCCCTAGATTAGTTCTAGATATGGAATTACTAAACTTGAGTGTATTTTAAGACTTCTAAAATATATTACCAAATTGCCAAAGACATATCAATTTACAGTTTTATCATTAGTATAGAAAGTGCCTCCATATCTTTCTCTCACCAGCACTGAGTATTAGACTTTTTTAAGTATTAAGTTATTTGATGATATTTCATTAGCAGTCTAGAATTTTTCTTATTCTTTTGCTTTGAATTCTGTATATATCAAGGAAAACAATCCACTGACATTTTTGTAGCAAATACTTTTGTCACTTTTAATTTGCTTTTAAATTTTGAAAATGATATTTCTGATAATTATGTACCATTTTATGATTCTTCCTTTGCCTTCATACTTAGAAAGTGGGCCACATTCAAAGAGCAGACTCAATGATGGCTTAAATAACATGGTGTTTAACACCAGAAGGGCTTCCCTGGTGGCTCAGACAGTAAAGAATCTGCTTGCAGTGCTGGAGACCTGAGTTTGATCCCTGGGTTCTTCTATTCCTGGAGAAGGGAATGGCAACCCACTCCAGCATTCTTGCCTGGGAAATCCCATGGACAGAGAAGCCTGGCGGACTATAGTCCATGGGGTCACAAAGAGTCAGACACAACTGAGCAGCTAACACTTTCACACACACTTGGCATCAGAAAGGCCTGGATCATAACCTATCTCATAGGGCTAGACGTTGGGTTTTGCAAAGATTTTGTTGTTGTTGAGTCGCCCAGTCGTGTCCCACTCTTTGCGACCCCAGCACTCCAGGCTTCCCGGTCCTTCACCATCTCCTGGAGCTTGTTATTTCATTTGCAAAGATTAAATGAAATAATTTAAAGAATCAAGCACAAAGCCTGGGATGCATAAACACTGTTTCTTTTCCATCTGTTTACTAGAAAATAATAGATTCAAGCAGACCACAAAGAAATGCAAAAAAAAAAAAAGAAAAGAAAATATGCTCAACCTGCTTAGTAAATTATGGAACATAAAATTGAATTAGTTACCATTATCTGTCCATCAGAGTTAAAAAGTGTAAGCAATAATTTCTAGTGCAAAGAGGCCATGGAGAAAGGCAAATTCACTTATAGGCAGCTGGGAGGTACTGTGACTTGTTAAACCCTTTTGGGAAGCAATGCCTATATTTATTAAAGCTAAAAAATGAAAAAAGCTTAAAATGATAATTTTCTCTGACCTAGGATTTCCAATTTGAGTAATCTAGCCTTTAAAAATACAAATATACAAAAGAATACATGTAAAAAGATGCTTACCCTTGTACCATTATGATAGAAAATGCTGACAGCAACATAAATATCCATCAGTAGGAGGGAAGTAGTTGAAAAAAAAAAATGTTTTCAGTCTCTACCCTCTAGAATGTAAGCTTCCCAAGACCTAAGATTTTTATCTGTGCTCTTAACACTGTTTCCCAGCACCTAGAACAAAATAAACATTCAAATAAATTGGTGAATAAGGAATGAGTAAAGTTCCAATATCTAAATTTACAATGCAGCAACCATTTAAAAGAGTCAACTGGATTTACATATAATGACCTGGGGAAATGCCCTTGTTATCTTTGTTGTTGTTTAGTCAGTTCCTGCTGTTTTGAAGGGGAGGTAGAAATTAACACAATATTGTAAATCAACTATGTGTGTGCTCAGTCCAGTCTGACTCTATAGGACCCCAGGGATTGCAGCCTGCCAGGCTCTTCTGTGGGATTTCCCAGGCAAGAATACTGGAGTGGGTTGCCATTTCCTCTTCCAGGGGATTTTCTCCACCCAGGTATCCTCTCCTGCATTGGCAGGCAGATTCTCTACCATCTGAGCCACCAGGGAAGCACCCAAGATGTATTATTAACTGATAAAAGCAAGTCACAAAGAAAAGTATGACTTCAATTTTTTTTAAGGAGAGACAAAGGAAGAACAAAAAAAGAGATATAAATTTGTAAGATGTGATACATGTTTGCCTAAGCACAAAAAATTCTTGGGTTGTTGTAGCCCAGGATGTTAACATTGGTACCCCAGAGGGAAGGGATTGAAGGAAGTGAAAGTTGCTCAGTTGTGTCCGACTCTTTGCGACCCTATGGATTATACAGTCCATGGAATTCTCCAGTAGGTAGCCTTTTCCTTCTCCAGGGGATCTTACCAACCCAGGAATCGAACCCAGGTCTCCCGCATTACAGGAGGATTCTTTACCAGCTGAGCTACAAGGAAAGCCCAATGAAAGAAGCGGGGCGGGAGTTTTAACTTTTCCCACATCTCTGCCTAGTTTAAATTTGTTGGAAGGAACTATTTGTGGTAAGCCTCAACTGGCGTTAGTAAAAACTTAAACCCAGCCAGGCTTTGCGATGAGAAGGACAGCCTATTGGCATCCTTTGCCACCGCGTTAGAAAAATGTGTCCGTGGCTTTACTAGGAATTCTCTCCATAGTTCGGGCTTGCTGCGCCTGTAACTTTTGTGTCCCTCCCCCCAACACACACCCTTCCCGTGAGTTTGCTCAGCCCGTCCCCTTCCTGCCGGGTATCTTTCCCGTCAAACCTGCTGACTTGCTTGCGCGCTTATCTGACCCGGTGCCCTGCCTACGAACCAGGCGCGCGGGGGCTGCTGCCGCCGGGTGCACGCCCGACCTTTGCCACTTTCCGCGTCCAGGGCGACTGCAAGGAGGATACAAGTTACAAAGAACGTGGCTACAGGCTGCTCACCCCAGAGCCCTTATTTCAGAAAGGGTCCCCCAGGCACAAGGCCCATCTCCAATTTTTAAAAAGGGGCTTGGAGGAGGAGGCAGGGCTTGGAGGAGGAGGGGGCGAGAGGGGACGAAGAGGTCTGGAGAAGCACCTGCCGTCGCCTCCACCGCTATTAATATTAACTTTTATGTAGACTTGGCCCTTCTCTCCCCGGGGCCGCACAAAGCAGGAAGTCGGGAGCAGGGGTGTAGGGGAGGGAGTTGGCAGGAGCGGAAAACCCTGGGTAAATTATTTAGCCGCGAGTAAATTATTTAGATCCAGAGCGATCCCGCCTCCCCCAATTCCCCAAAGCGGGCCCGGGTCGGGGATCGGCCCTCACTAGTCGTTAAGTTGGACGCTTTCTGGAGTCCCGTGCGGGGCAGACAAGGGACACGTTCGTCTGCGAGAAAAGGCTCGAGGACGGGGGGCATCCACCGGGCCCGCGGCTCCTGGGGACGTGGCCTCTTCGTCCGGCCGGGAAGGGGCCCCGGGGGCAAGGTGCCCGCGCGGCCCGGAGAGAAGGGAAGGGTGGGCTCGTCCCCATCCGCGGTGCCGCGCGATCCCGCCGGCCGTGGATCCCGGGCCCGCGCCCCTCTGCGGGAGGCGGGAGAGGCACAGAGGGCCGCCCCGGCCGTGACCCCACTCCCCGCCCCGCCCGTTAGGGCGCTGGGCACCGCCGGCGTCCCGGGACCCGGCCGCTCCGCCGGAGCAGCAGCGCCGCCTGCCGGGCCCCTGGCGCCTGCAGGCTCGAATCCAGGCAATCGATTCTCTGAGATAAAGGTGCGAGGTGGGGACTAACTAAAAGTTCCCACTAAGGGAGGCGCCTGCTGCCTGTCCCGTGTGGCTTGACATGGGCTTGACATGGCTCCTGGGCGCGCCCGCCTCCCACCTCACCTTCAGGAAGCACCGGGAGGCCGCCGCGCGCGCCCCTCACGGGGGCCACGGGCCCAAAGCCCGGGGCCCGGCACCGCCCCACTCCTAGCGGGCGCGCATTGAAAAATCAAGAACCTGTTTCACCGTGACGACCAGGCGGCGGTGGAGATCGAGATGCTCCGAAGAAGAAAAGGAACGTGCCTGGAATCTCCCCGCCGGGTCCTCGCTGCGCCTCCATTCCGGAGGCCCCCGGACGCCAGCAGACTGCCTTTCCCCGCCGGGCGAGGAGCCGGCGCGGCGTCCGGGGCGGGGAGACGCGACACCTGCGCCCGACGCCCGCTGGAGGTCCGGCTGCCTGGGGCAGGGGTCCGCCACTTTGATCTATGAGCCCGGGCCGCAGGGGGAGCGGCGAGGCCCCGGCCACCTGAGCTCATCTTCCCTGATGGCCTGGGGCCGCGCACCGACGCCTCCATACCTGGCCGAACACCCTCTACTCCCAAGCCTGTTTCAGACGACTTGTCTATATGGGCATGAGCAAGGTTTGCTTTTTATTTTTCTGTCTAAAACATTTTGCAAAGACTCGAATCCAGGCAATCGATTCTCTGAGATAAAGGTGCGAGGTGGGGACTACTAAAAGTTCCCACTAAGGGAGGCGCCTGCTGCCTGTCCCGTGTGGCTTGACATTTGTAAAAGGAGCGCCCAGCTTAATACGCTAATACATGTCCCTCTAAAAATTTATTCCCTAAACAGCTTCAGACGACCCGATTGTCTGGTAGTGTTGCCTTCTGGTTCCCTGTTCTGGCCATGTCTCCACCCACTGCACAGTTATCATAACCACGTGGGTGCGTTTCAAGACTCTTACCCTAGAAATGAGGAATAAATGCTGGTTGTTGGCTGAATATCAGGACCAACAGAGTGTTGATTCACTCTGAATCAACATCTATTGTGTTTAACAATATATCACTCACAGGTATCTAAAAGTATAAAGGCGGTTATATGAGATTCACAGCTATGGTGAAAACGGTAATAACAGGAACACATGAAAATAACTAGAGGAATTTGGATTTCTGAAATTTGCATTCTTTTCAGTAAGGTGGTTTGAGCAGGAATGTTATGCTTTTTATTTTTAATACATGTGGATTCCAGATAGCAGTCTTTTTTTTCTTCTGTCCTGCATGTATGCTTCTATATCGCTATGTATTGGACAATGGTCTCTTTTGTTCTCAATTAACTGTGTCTTTTTTCCGTTTGCCTCTGGCAGGGCACATACACCCTACCAGAGTTTTGCCTAGAAAATAGAGGGAGGGCTAAAAATAGGATCTAGAGCCACTGAATTTTGTCCTGGTTGTTGTTTTTAATACACTAGATACACAAAGTGAAAGAATATATACTGTCTTTCATGAGTAAAAGACAGAGCCTGCCCACGTCAATTTTTACAGCTCCTAATCTGTGGTTTAGGTATTAATACTCAATCTTTGTCATTGATTCTACTAATTGTCAGTAAATTAAAATTATTCAGGTGCCAACCAACAAGCCATTGTTTGCGTACACTACAATGACTTTAGCTCCTACTTTGTTTTTCATTGTTTGCTTTCCTGAGATTGGACAGGAATTTATCAACTACCCCTTGTATAAAACCTATTATTGCCATACTGCAGATACAAAGTGTTATGAGAGCAGACTGTCCTGAAAGTTCTGAGATAACACATGAACAATTAGAAAAGAATTTCTTTCCTAGAAATTAAAACACGGATATTAAAAGGCATGCAATGGAAAAAAAAATGTTCTGGTATTGATCATGAAAAGGAGGGGGCATGAAATGCCTAGGTTCCTTCTTATCAATAAAATTACTCGACCCATAAACCCAGTACATGACCTGAATATTATTTTAAGTACATGTGAGTGTGTGTGTAGGGGGGACTGTTTGATTATCACTGAATCTCAGGGAACTCTTCTTCATGGGTCAAACTGGTGGTGTTCTGGTTTATGGATTAGATTTCAAGCACAGAATCACCAGGATCCTAAATAAAGAAGAATAAGTGAAAGCATTAGTCACTTAGTGGTGTCTTGACTCTTTTCAACCCCATGGACTGTAGCCTGGCAGGCTCTTTTGTACATGGGATTCTCCAGGCAAGGATACTGGAGTGGGTTGCCATTCTCTTCTCGAATGGATCTTCCCGACCCAGGGATCAAACCCAGGTGTCCTGCATTGCAGGCAGATTCTTTACTCTCTGAGCCGCCAGGGAAGCCCACACCAGTCATTATCTTTGGAGCTCTGGGAACTTAATTGATATTATCTGTATCAACCAAGGTTAGTGACAAATTTCAATTTGAAAAAAACTGTTGTTAAAATAAATGTTTGAGTCGTAGAGACACAAACCTGAAAGGTCACCTATGTACTTGTTCCCACCTTCTCTAAACTGATACCTCCAAGAAGAATGTCAAAGTAAATGTGGCTATAATCTCTAGAATTGACAGATTCTACTTTCTTTATTTGGAATTTGAGGGTATTTTCCTAGATCTAATTTCATAACCTTCAAGAAGCGAATGATAGAAGAAGTGTGTATTTCCTCTGGCGTATAAGTAAAGAAAATATTTAGTGATTGTTTTGGCCCCCCACTTGGCTTGTCCCAGTTACCAATAAAACCTGCTTGATTTCCTAAAATCATAGTCAACTCTTGTAGAAGAGGAGGAGGCAAAAGAAAAAATCCACCCCCCCCCCAGAAAAAAAACTTTAAATGTGAGAATTACGGGGGTTGGAAGGTTGTATAGTCTAAATAGAATTTAAGAAAATAATTTAAATGCTGATTTAAAATACAAGGTAACCTACATTATTTAGATATGAATGTTTTCCTTATCTTCCAAAGCAGTACTAATTTAATGCAAAATCTGCTGCTATAGTTTTTGTGTAAGGGAAAATTATGGGTATTAGAAGAAAATGCTCATATTAAATGACTTTAAGGGAAGGCTTGAAGAATTGAACCCACAGCATCTAGGGGGGTGGAGGGGCTGACAGCCCAGCTCCTGGCAGAATACAGAATTGATATTGAGGTATTAGACTGGAAATTATTTCAAAATAACAAAACTTTTAATACCGCCTAGGTAGAGTTGGACTATAAAGAAAGCTGAGCACGGAAGAATTGATGCTTTTGAACTGTGGTGTTGGAAAAGACTCCTCAGAGTCCCTTGGACTGCAAGGAGATCCAACCAGTCCATCCTAAAGGAAATCAGTCCTGAATATTCATTGGAAGGACTGATGCCGAAGCTGAAACTCCAATACTTTGGCCATCTGATGCGAAGAACTGATTCATTGGAAAAGACCCTGATGCTGGGAAAGTCTGAAGGTGGGAGGAGAAGGGGACAACAGATGATGAGATGGTTGGATAGCATCACCGACTCAATGGACATGAGTTTGAGTAAACTCCAGGAGATGGTGATGGACAGGAAGGCCTGGCATGCTGTAGTCCATGGTATTGCAAAGAGTCAGATACGACTGAGCGATTGAACTCAACTGAACTGAGGAAGAGTGTCTGCCTCTGTGCCTCTTCTGGGTTAAAGGATTCTGATTGATATCCTCAACTAATCTGAGTCTCCTAAATACAACTGGAAGTGCCTGGGTCCATCTTACCTGGTAGATGAAAGGACAGGTAAGCTGGGCAGAGCCATAACTCATCTTCTCATCTGGAATGTTCATGCTTTGCCACTTGAGAGTTTGTGCAGACACATAGGCAGTGGAAATCAAAAGACAACAGACTTGAGGCTATTTTGACAAAGTAAGCAGAGCTAAATACAGGAGGAAAACTTCTGGAAGGTAATTATTCTCTAATGATTTGAAAAATGATCCTTGTTCAAACATTCACTATAAGGACCCTTGGGCACTTCAGAGAAGACGGTTCATGACTAAAAAAAAGAGGAGGAGTTCATGTCATTATTGGGGTCTAATCATAAGTGTAACCCCATAACTTGCATCTGCTTACATTGCATTTGATCTCCATTTACAGATGAGGAAGTGGTGGCTGGGAGGTTGTGATCTTCCCAGGGTTCTTAAACTGATTCTAAAACAAGTTGTGAATAGTGCTCTTAAAACCCCATAATCTCTTCCTAAGATTCTGTAGCTGAGATTTATTTCTGCTCCTTTCCTCCCAGGTGGTTGTGACTAACAGCCAGAATATTGCTGTTTATGTGTTTAGATTTCTATTTAAGATCAGTATTCTGGATCATTGTCAGCCTCCTGCCTGATAGTATCAGAGAGCAAGGAAACTCACTGAAACTTCCGTGGCTTTCAACTAGCAGCCCATCTTGTTAACTTTATGAGATGAATATGATAAAATTTTGAATTGTTTACAGGAAAAAGAAAGACTTGGCCTGCTTTCTCTACATATATACCTTCTTTTTTACATGAGTTCCACAATACTGCTGCATTTCCCCCTTTGTTTATCCTAAGTTCTCGCTCTTCCCATAAATTAATATCACACCTATATTTCTGTAAATTTTTTTTAAAGAAACGTCTTGTGCAGACTTTTTGGGGGAGTAGGGCACCCTGGGATCTTAAGTTCCCCGATCAGGGACAGAACTCGCGCTTTTAACAGCGGAGGCGTGGAGTTTTAACCACTGGATCACCAAGGAAGTCCCCCCAAAAGACCCTTTTAGAAGAGTGGACAGCTCCCCTCCCCTAAATTTGCTTTTCTTAAACATGCACCAGATCCAAGAATTTTCTGCACCTGACCCCGTGGGCACTTAGCTTCCCCGGGCCCGTGGCCGCGGCGGGAAGGCTCTGCACGCGGGTCTGGGAGCAGCGGGGTGGGAGAAAGAGGTCTGGGGCTTGCACCCTTGGGTCTCAACTGCGTCCCCTTCCTGCAGAGGCGGCTAGCAGCGTGGGCCGGGCCTCGGCTCTTCCCAGGGCGCGCGCGCTCCCTGGCGGCCGGAGCGGGGACAGGGCGCCGCGGGGACCCAGGGGCTCGCCCCTGCGAGCCTCTGCACAGCGCCCGCGGCGCTCGGACCCGCGCGGCCCTCCGCTCACAAATGAACCCTGACGTCAGGACGCCGGCCTCCCCAGGCCTCTCCCGGCCGCACTGCCCCCTCGCGCCGCGTCCCCGCGTGGGTTCCCTGGGGGCTGGCTCTCGGGGCGGTGTCTCGGCGTAGGGGGGCGCGGCCCTCATTCCCGGCCTTGCAGGCGGCGGGGGCGGGGAGGACCAGCGGGCAACCCGCCTCCCCGAGTGGGGTCCCGGCGGGCCCTCCGGACGCGCGGGCGTCGGCGCTAGGGGCCCGCTCCCCGAGAAAGGGAGGCCCGTGTGATCGCTCGCGGCGGGACCATGCCGACTTTTGGACCTCTAACCACTAAGCAAACAACCCTTGTGCTCGCGCTCCACTGTCCAAACAGGCTTTATTGACAGGCGTTTCACGGCAACGCATAGCAACCGCGCCGGGCCCCCGGGGACCACCGGCTGCCTGGCCGCCCCCGCCCCGGGCCCGGCACGCGGCCTCCCGCCCCCAGCCTCCCGGTCCCAGGCGCCGAGGGTAAGGCGCCTCCCGGAAGCGCTGCGGAATCGGGGCGATGCTGCAGGGGGCATTCCTGCCTCGCAACTCGGCCCGTCCAGCCCAGCCCTCGGGGCACCTCCTCCCTCGGTGGAGACGCCGATCCCGGCCCGGAGTGGCCGCGTGGGGGGCACAGCCCCTTTTCCCGGGCCCCGCTGCCGCCGAGCGCGCCCAGCTCAGCGGCTTCCAGGACCAGAAACCTCAAGGACAGGAGCCCCGTGCCCAGCCGAACCCTTTGCTGGGTTCCCAGTTCTTATCCGGGAGAGGGGAGAGACCGGGGAGGGAGGGCGGGGAAAAGGAAACAGCAAGGGACAAGACAGGCCATTTACAGAACACGGTCGTGGGAACTTGGGCTTCCCAGGTGGCGCTAGTGATAAAGAACCCGCCTGCCGACGTAGGTTCGATCCCTGGACCAGGAAGATTCCCCTGGAAGAGGGGATGGCACCCCACTCCAGTCTTCTTGCCTGGAGAATCTCCATAGGCATAGGAGCCTGGCGGGCTACAGTCCATGGGCGCAACTTAGTACGCACGTTCGCGGAAACTTTGCCTTGGGGAAATAGAATCGAGGATTTTCACTTGAATGCTGGGCATCCTGGGGAGAAGAGACTCACCGATGAAGGGACTGAGGGTGATGGCCTCCGTGTGGACTTGACGGGACGCAGTGAGGGGCTCTCTCGCGCCCACTGCCCACCGTTCCCCTAGCTGAGAAGCAGCTGGGCGTTCAGCTGTGTGTCCTGCCCACAGGCACCCCCAGGAGAACCACGCATTCCACAAGGCAAGGCTGGGCTGCGGCTTGGGGGCAGGGCAGGTCTCAGAAACCGCTCCCTCCGGCTTCTGGTGCTCTGGGGTAAAATGAGGTTGTCCAGATAACCTTCTCCACCCCCCACCCCCGCCCTGATTTTCCTAATTCTAGCTTGCAAGGAGAGAGGATATTTCATTTCTTTAAAAAATAATCACAATTTCAGACAAAACCTGATAGGCGATAAATACAGAATCTGAAATCTGGAAAGCTCCTTTATCTCTTTTCTTTTTAGAAAAAAAAAAAAAAATTCAACTGTGTTCAAATACCACCCCCCACCCCACCCCCACCCCCATTTCCCTTCACCATATCACTTCTCTCCCCATGGATCCAGAAGGCTTTTAAAATGCTGGCTTGGATGTTACACAGACCAACAACCCAAACAGCAGCAACAACAACAGAAACTCCCCCTTTTTCATCAGCCCCAAGATTGTGAAAATCACAGGAAGTCCAGGTTGGCTCTGGCATTTATAGCACTGACATACATTCAGTCCAGAGAGGCTCTGGTGACAGGCATTCTAAACAAGGCCCTGTCCAGGGCCGCCCCCCTCCTTGTCAGGCCTGGAGTCCAGCAACCACCCTCTCACACTACCACAGACCACGTGCATACACCAGCCAAGCCTTTCCTGCACTGGGAAGGGAAGAGAAGAAAGACAAAGACCTGGGGGTTCTGCACACTTCAGTGGGCCCAGGTCTCCATCTCAGCTGCCTCTGACTTCTGCAGCTTAAATCTTGCCTGCCCTAGAGGTGAGAAGGGCCAGGGGGACCTTGGAGGGCAGTTAGTAGACCTAACCATCTTGGTTCCATCCCTGGCAGTCCCCTGAGCCCCTTTCCCGCCTTAGCTCCAACCAGAGACGTGTCCTGCAGATCTGGGAGGCCAAGAGCTGAGGACCAGGGGACTGAAAGGCTGGTCTGTTCCGCCAGTCCAGGCAGCGTGTCCGCCGGTACTAAAGGAAGCCTGGGTGTCTTTTCCCATCTCCTCACTTGGCAGAAAGAGTCAGAACGGAAAAAGTCAAAATCTAGGAGAATATCATCCTTGAGGCCCCCAACCACAGTCGTCTTTCCCCCAGGCCCCCGTTTGTTTCTGCTCGGAGGGCTAGGTCAGCTGGTAAACATTAGTGAGTGAGAGGGGAGGGGGTCTTTCCTGAGGGTTCTAGCAGAGTCCATGCTCCTCATGGCTCAGCCTGGAATTGCTACTGCAGGCCGCTGCGGGTCACTGGGTGACAGTAGGGTTTAACACCCCCCCAGCTGGCCCCAGAACCCCAGGCACTGAGCCTTGCAGGGAAGACACGGGGCTCAGGGGCTCCGGGACGCTTCTCAGTGGACCTGGCTGTGGCTGGGGAGGCTGTGGCCCAGAAGGCGGGGGTGGCTGTTGCTGCTGCTGTTGCAACTTCTTCTTGTTGATTTTCCTTTCCTTTGCTCTACGGTTCTGAAACCAAATTTTAACCTGGAAATGAAAAAGGTGGAGAAAAACAGAAGGCGGTGAAGAAGACAGCGAAAGCATAAAGGGACAGTATTTGACACTAGATCCAATGCCTCCTTCTCCAGCCAAAGAGGTCCCCACTGCACCCGAAGGACAGCAGCCCATCACCCAACTTTTCAGACAGCCCATATAACAGCCCAGTGCTGGAGCTTCTCCCAAGTTCCATGCAGTCTCAAGAGGGAAGGGCCTCTCTCTCCCTCTTTGTTCCTCAGGTTTCTTTCCAGAGCAACCTTTATCTACAACTTTACTGGAAAAGTTCAGAGTCTCAGAACTAAGGAAGACAGAAACTGCCAGGCCCTTTCTACACCAAGCAAGGAGGCTAGGGCTAGATGTACTTCAAAATGACAACCTTTGGCCTTTAGAGCTAAACGGAAATGTAATAGTCCTTGCCTTGGGGCTGAGAATGAGTTTTAATGAGGGGTTTCCTGGCTGTGAATTTGACAATCTAGAGCATTCAGGAGCTAAGCCTCACCCCTCCATAGTTTTTCTGAACAGAGGCTGGTATCCTACATTAATTTTTCCCCCAATAAAGAGCTGGGTACAAAGAGAGTAAGTCTTTATTGACCCAAATCGGATTCTGCATTAAACTACACTCAGTTTGTGTGTGTGTCTGTGTGTGTGTGTGTTTTACCTCCCAGGTCCCCCGAAATAGAAAAAAAAAAATCACAATATACATATGTTTTTTAAAAAGACAAGTAGACGTGGAAGAAGCCTTTTTAAAAAAGCATCTAGAAGGAAAAGTCTCTCGATCCTCTTGCTTAATCTGCCCACAGAACTGGGTGGATCCTGGGGCCTGGCTTCTAACCCTCCCCACTGGAGCCTCCCAGTTAGTGACTGGGCCCTGGAGGGTTCCCACCTGCCTCTCTGAGAGCCCCAGCGTGGCGGCCAGTTCAGCTTTCCTCCGGATGGTGATGTAGCGACTGTAGTGAAACTCCTTCTCCAGCTCCAGACGCTGGTGGTCCGTGTACACGACCCGGTATTTGTCTTTCGTCCTGGTTTTCACTGTGGAGGAAGGCAAAGTTAGCCCCGAGAACTGCCGGGCAGCCCATCAGTCATGGGTAATGACAAACCTCCCTAACCCAGGAACCATTTCTCTTCCTCCATCGCCCTGGGGGGCCGCGGTTTGGCTGGTTCCTGCTGAGTCTGACACGACCCCCTCCAGAGGGTGTGGGGGGGGCGCTATTCAGGACAACTAACCTAGTCTTGGAATTAAGTGGTTTTTGAAAATTAAAGAGAAACTAAAAATTCATACAGATAGCAAAGAGTCTGACACGACTGAGCGACTGAATTGAAAAATACATACAGGTGATAGCAGAACCCCATCTGGGGTTTTGTAAAGCAAATACAGCACCTGAGCTGATGAGGCCCAAAAGGAAAACAGTCCTGGGAATATTCAGATTTCCAGGCCCATCAGAGGTTTAAAAAAAAAAAAGCTCACAGTAAAAACAGCTGGGATTGTGGGTATGTGGGTGGGGGGATTCCCTTTCTGTTTGTTTTATTAGAAGTGGAAAGGGGGTGCAGCAGCTGACAGCTGTCCCCTCAGGTCACTAGAAACTGCACACGCCCCCCCACCCGGGCTCACCAGCGTATCCGGTGGAATTCTGAGCAGGGGTCTGGCAGGCCGCTAATTCCTCTCGCTGGGGACGCTCTATACCTGGGCGAAACTGGGTTGGCACACTTTTCTTTTTAATCCTCCATTTATTTCTGCTGCAAACCCTGCCAGAGCTATCCTGACCAGTGATCTACTGCTCATTGGATTGAGTCAACATATTAAACCTTGCATTGATTGTTTTACTGAAGGGCCTTGACAAATAGTGCGACTAGAGTCCGAGCAGGCCGGAGCCCCGCGTCTCCACCGAGTCTGTCCCGGGTCGACCCTCGGCAGAATCCCCCAACTCAGGAGCTGTTCTCGCTCGGCCCCAGGTCGGGGTCTTCTCCCCAAAAGAACAGGTTCAATCGCCCGGTGCCCCGGGGCTGCAGAAAGATCTAAAGGGTCTGGGGAGTTGCTCGGAGGTGTTTAATGCCCCGCAGGCCGACTTTGTTCAGGTAAAACCCTTTGCAAACCACAACAAAAGCGCCCTGGGAAGATACAGGCCGGATCAGAGGGAGCTCCCCGGAGCCGCTGAAAGGAGAACACAGCCTCAAACAATGCAGGACAAGGCGATCTTATCAAAGAAAAGCCCTTTCAATGCCTTAATAACAACCGCGTTCTGTTTGAATTACCACTACTGAGCAAATGGCGGGCCGGCCTTCATCCCCCTCCCCGCCAAGCGCATTAACATCAACACGGCGGCAGGCGCATTTGAATGCGCGCGGTGGCCCCGACCCTGCGCCCGCCGGGAAAGGAAAGGCAGCTGACACGTCCTGGGAACCTGCGCTACCGCCCCCAGCCCGCCCGCGGTGGTGGCCCCTGTGTACAGAGGGGCAAACTGAGGATCAGACTAGATCACCACGCAGATGGTGTACGGGGGCCAGGTGGGAGCCACAAAGGACACCTCCCCGGGCCGGAGAGCCGGGCGCAGGGGAGTTCTCCGAGCCGGACTCTCCAGGAGCGGGACTCGCCTTGGGGCCCTCGGGAGCGGCTCTGACTGGGGGCTGTCCTTTCAGTATCCGGAGAGGCCGGGGCAGCGCGACCAGGCCCCAGTGTGCTCTGCAGCTCGCGCCCCGAGGACCTTGGAGATGCCCCGCACCCCCTGGGAACCAAGGAGGGGGCTGGAGTCGGGGAGAGATGAGAGGGACTTGTCAGAATTCATTATTGACTGCGAAAGTCACCACCCTCTTTCCGGGCCCTAAAAGAGACAATGGCAGGGATGGGAAGGTGTATATCAAAGCGGACTGGGTCGGGTCCCACCCGCCCCCCCTTCCCCACTCGCCCCTTGACGGATGAGGCTCCGCAGAGGAGTCGGGCTCCGGCCGGCGGGCCGCCCCACATTAACATCACAAGGGCGCCCGGCGCCGACTGCGGCCTTGCCACCTTGGCGCAGGACTTCACAGCGGCCTCTCCTCCGCTGACCCCGCGGCCCAGGCTCCGGTGGCACGCCTCCCTCTCCCCCCCGCCCGAGCCTGCTCAGCGCGCATTCTCCCGGGACGCACCAAGGATCCCGGCCCGGCCCCGCGGGCCGGCGCCCCAGGCAGGCTCAGGATAGCCAAGGGCCTTCATCGGGCGCGCTCTCTGTCCAGGCGAGCGCGCCTCCTCTCGGGGGAAGGGACCCAGCCGACCCTCCAGGTCGGCCCCGAGGCCTCCTCCCCAGACCGCCGCAGTTCCCCCCGGTGATGGGTCCCGGTTTGTGCGCAGTAACGCAAAAAACCGAATCCGGGAGACAGCCCCCAACGGCTGCTCTGATTTATGCGGCTGTACTCGGCTATAAAACCCCTGCAAAGTGGCCATAACCTGCATGCGAGCCGGGCTGGGCCTGAAAGGAGGGAAGAGGAAAAAGCGGAAGTGCAGAGGGCTGGGAAAGACTTCATGGAGGGAAAGCGGAGCCAGCAGGACTCTCCCACCACACCTACTGGAGCTCCTTCCCCACTGGACACACTCAGACACCAGACGGGGCAGACCCGGAGCCCAAGAGCCTGCTCAGTCCCGCCAACCCGGGATCGCTGCAGAGACATCTCTGGAGCAAGCTCGTTAAACGAATATGCGCGCACACACGCACACACACACTCACGCGCGCGCGCACACACACACCCACACACTCACACGCGCACACACACCAGACCCTGGGGAGGAAGGTTCCGGAGAAACGATCTCCGTCTAGAGCAGCGGCGGAGCGCGCACGACCCCTGCCTCCCCTTCTCCCTCTGCAGACATGAGGGGACTCCCGGGGCGTCCAGTCCCAGCCCTCCGGCTTTTGATTGAAATGACCCCTGCGCAGATCAAAGGTCTGAAGACCCGGGTGCTCCCCCCACCCCCGCGCCGCACCTCTTCCCCACTTCGTTCCCGGGACCAACACTTTCTTTCAGCTTCGGCAGCTTCGCCCGGTTTCCCCAGCGCGGCAGCTCCGATCCTTACCTTTGGCTCCCATGGCTAAACCTGGTCCCTCGCGCGACCACGCCGCCCTCCCGGCCCCCCCGTCCCTTGCTCTTCCTGAGTGGCCGGGACAGGGAAGGACGGCGTGCCCCTAGAGCCCGGCCCTGGGGAGCTGCAGGGTAGCCGCGCACCGAGCGAGGACGGGCGGCAGCAAGCCGGGCGGACGCGATCACTGCGCTGCAGCCGCGCTGCGCCACGTTCCCGGGAGTCTCCCGAAGGTCTGAGGACCCGACCTTACGAAGGAAGGGCGGTGGGAAGGAGGGAGCCTCCCCTTTGCCTTACACTGAGCGCGGCTCCTGAGACCAGGACCTCCACTCCCGACCCCGCTATCCCCTACTCAGGGGCCAGAGCAGCAACCCCCGGGGGGGAGGGTCCAGAGCCCCCTAGACGAGGTCGCCCCGCCCCGTCCCCCTTGCGCGGAGTCCCCGGACGCGCGGGGACCGCGCCTTCCCCCGGCGCCCGCCAGCTCACCTTGGCTGCCCAGCGCCGGCTGCGCGGGCTTCCGCATCCACTCGCACAGGTTCCGCCGCTGGCCGCCGGGCGACAGCTGCTCGGCGGCGGCGGTGGCGACCGGCCCGGGGGGGCCGGGGTTGAGCGTCTGCAGCAAGCCGGAGGCGCAGGAGGGCGCGGCGGCCGGGTGGTGCGGGTGGTGGTGCGGGTGATGGTGCGGGTGGTAATCGGCTGGCCCGCTGTAGCCCATGGCGGCGGCCGGGGAGCCCCCGTTGAGGCCGTGCGCTACGGCGTTGGCGGCGGCCGCCGCGCCCCCCGGCGCGTAGCCGTTCCAGTCCTCGCGGAGCGGGGCGCCGTAGGCGGCAGGCCAGGACGGCCCCGGGGACTGCGCGCTGTCCAGGTTGGCGGCGGCGGCGGCCGCGGCCGCCACATGGTATCCGCCGTAGTCCGGGTACTGCGGGGGGCTGACGAAGTTCTGCGGGGCCAGGTTGAGGCTGCCGGAGTGGCGCACGGAGCTGGGATACATGCTCACGTCCTTGTCCAGGAGGTAGCTCACGTACATGGTGGCGAGGGCCCGACGGCGAACCTCACCATGCTGCCCAGGGACGGACGCTGGAGGCTGCTGGGGGGCGCCGCGCTGGCGAAGGGGGCTAGGGGGCGCCGGAACGGCGGGTGGCTGCGCTCCGGCCCGCGAAGCTCCGCCGGCTCCTCGCGGCGCTTCTGTCTCTGAGGCGGTCCCTGCCTCGGGCCTGCCTCCTCCCTCCCTCCCTCCCTCCCGCTCTCTCTTCCTTCTTTCCTCCCACCTCCTTTCCACTAGGCTGCAGAGGCGGGGAAGACCCGCCACCGGCTGGCGTGCGGAGCCCCAGGCCGGCGGCCTTACGTGATTAACGAGTGTTTACAAGACTCTATTAGTAATGACACAGACACCAATGGCTGGAGACGTCGAGGCGCAGCGCGCACCCGGCGCACAACCCCTAGAAACACGATTTGCATTTTAAAAGATTAGGGAGGAGGGGGGGAGCTCTCGAGAGGGCTGAGACCCATCACAGCTAAATATTCAAACCTTTATTGTTAAGAGCTTCCTCCTTCCAACCTTGGTGCACTTTAACCTCCAATCACAGGTTCAAAGAATGAAATCAAGAGACTTGCAAAAGGGGGTGGAGGGGTGGGGAGAGCTATCTTGGTGGGAATCGGGGTTTAGGAACTGAGGAGTTGTGTTTTTGCATTTGCAGGGAAGGGAGGGGGTGTCTAGAAGAAGCTCCTTCCATCCCAAAGAGAAAAAGGGAAGCCATTGCTTTGATGACAGAGTTTCTGGCCAGCCTGGGAGGTGACGGGTGGAGCCGGGAGAAATAAGCCTGTTCCTTTCCCCTCTGTGCCCCTGGCCAGGCTGACTGTGCTCCTCAAACAACTGTCACCGCTGATCATTTGTTTTCTTCCCTAGGGAAACAGCTGGCCCTCCACAAGAGATAAATTAATACCCTAGTTGAACGTCACATCTCCGAGTTCATCTCACATTTGGGACTCAAATTAAAGCTATTAATTTTTTTGGAAAAAGCATTTACACTCCAAATTCAGAAATCTTGACTGCAAACCAAGAAGAGAGTGGTAGTAGTCGGGCTGCTGGGAGGGCGGTAATGGAGAGGAGCAGGAGGGTTCGCTAGAGTTCTGGTGTTTCTTGAGCTGGGTCCTGGTGTGTTTGTTGCCTGTGAAAACTAAGCAAATTACACTTATATGTTTATATACTTAAATACGTGGTTTAAAATCAGGAAAAGGGACTCTAGGATTTCTGCTAATGTCTACCTAGGTATGTATATGTCATACAACATACCAATGGCTTAAAACCATTCTCATTTGCAAAGTAAAACATTTCTCCAGAGAAAATAGTTTTTCATCTCCAGGGGATGGGAAGAGACCCCCGAGCCATCACTGATGATTGTTTCTGAAAAGCCCCAAGTGGGGAAGGGTCTTGGATTTGGAAGCACTGTGTCGCAGGCTGGAAGTGGCGGCCATGGGGACCTGTACTGCATGGCCTGGCTCGGGACCCGCCAGGACAAGTCGGAGGACAGGAGCTCAGGGCGGCCAGATTTGCTTGGGCAGGTGCCCATCTCGGTTCAGCGACCGCGGGGAGTGGGGTCTGCGGCTGCCAGTCTACCTCTGTCTGCTCCGGGTCCAGACGGCGCTGCCAGACTGGGATCTGAGGATCGGCCCGGGCAGTGGGCTGGGCAGGCGGACTGGGTGGCTTTGAGCGCTCCAGGAACCAGCGGGACGCAGTGGCTCTCCTGCAGATCCACCCTTGTCGGTTCTCGCCGCCGAGCAGTCTCTGGTGTTTGTCACTTCCTCGTGTGATCTCTGGAGCTCCTTCCAGTGTCCTTTATCTCCTAGATCTTCACATCTCCCCAGATCGGGAATAGAGCGGATCTTGTCATCTTCTCCACTTTACCGAGGACAGCCGGCCGGCCGCAGAGTTCCGAGAGGCCAGGCCCCAGCAGGATCAGGGCTTCGGATCTCCTCCTTGCTGGTCCCTCCTGTCCTCTGTGTTTCCTAAGGAAAGAGGTTAAAATGGAGCAGGGCGGGTGGTAACAAACTGGGCAATCAACTGGTGAAGGCTGTGGCAGATCATCCTTGTGGATCTCCCCGGGCCTGGCCCGGATAACTGAGTATCATGGGACCTCTTGAGAAATAAAATAGGAAACAAATTACAAAGCCTGTTACAGAATCCAAGTCACTGAGTTGGGAGGGGGATCACGGGGTGGGGGGTGGGTGGGAAGTCTGTGGACCTGGATGAGGTCGGGATGTGGGAGGTTAAGTGGTGGGAGCATTGCAGACGTTTGATCTAGCAAACATCTTCCTCCTCTTCCTGGGAGACACAATCCCTCTTTCCGCCTCCACCCCCCCTACCCCCGCCCCGCCACCCCCGCAGCCCCCTCCCAAGCCTCCAGCTCTGGAAGCTGAGGCCCAGGCTTGCGCCCAAGTCTTCGGAATGTGGGCATTCTTTGGGACAATCGCTTTATTGGGGAAAGCCAGCCCCCTCCACCCTGCGGTGGCCGCTTCCTGCGTTTTTATGGCCGCCGGCCGCTGGCTAATTGTCCCGGTTTTCCAGCTGTGTCTCCGCTCTGCCCTGGAGAAAGGGCCCTGGCCTGCCTGCCCAAATGCTTTGGGAGCGGCCTGGGTTGATCTGGCCCCAGGGGTCACACCAGATCTCAGAGAGGCCCATGCTCACTTGGCGTGTGGGGTGTGACGCTTGGAGAGAGGACATTGGCTGGTGTCCTTCATGAAGAAATGGGCCCTCATGGCAGTAGCATGGTCCCTCCATGGTTCTGGGCTCTGGGCTGGGGGTGAGGGGAAAGGAGGCAATAATGATGTCCTTGGACAAGCTCCTTGGAGTAGAAATATCCCCTCATGTCTGGGTTGCTCCCTCAGCCAAGAGGGGGCCCATCTGGGTTCCTGCAGGGGCAGGCTGTTGGGAGCAATCAGGGAGGGGTGCAAGGTGGCTGATGGGAAGAGAGCCTGGTGTCTTTTCATCACCATGGCTTAGCCTCTGAGAGCCCTTTGTCAGGTTCCTGACCCCTGGAAACCTGCTCTGGGTGGGGGAGGGGAGGCAGCTCCTCGGGGCCTCTGGGTGCAGGTGTGTGGCCCTGGGGGAGTGCAGGTGCCACGTGGGACAGGCCTCCAGCAGAGACCAAGGTGCCTGGTGCATTTCTTAGAGCCTCTTGGCTTGAGCTGAGAATCACCCTCAATGGTTGTCCCCAGCCTTCACTCTTCAAGGCTCTGGCCCAGCCTACCAGTACCTGGGTCTCCAAGTCATAGGGAAGTTTGGGGCTGGGGTGGGGCTGGGCCTGAGGTTGTGACCCCACGGAGCTTGAGTAGGCTGCTTAGGGCAGGACAGGGTGGGAAGAAAGAGACCCAGGTAAATAAAAGGGTCCAGAAGACTCCGGGGCAGGCTCCACTTAGGTTATCAAAGGGACGTCTCTTTGTTACTGACAGTGTCGGGGCCACTCCACATTCCTCTGAGAGGGTCCGGGCTTCCAGAATCCTGGCTGCTGGCAAGGGCAGGGGCACTGAGCCGGGTGGGGAGCAGGAGGCACCGGAAGGGGCTGGCCATTCTTCCAGGGAGATGAGACACTCCTTGAATCCACAGATCATTGACAGGGCTGCCTCTCTGCTCAAAGGTCCCCAGTGTTTGCTCCAGCCTGGGGGGGGAACTCTGCTTTTCCCCGTATTTGTGGCTCCTGGAACTGGGGCACCTGTGACCCTTGACACCTAGGTAGGGCAGGCTGTCTGTTCCACCTTAGCAAGCGAACCTACTTTCTGAAACCCTTTCAGATCAAGGAAATGATCCAAAGAGCGCTGCCCTTGCAAACTCCCTCTCTTGCCCTGCACAGGAAGCTTTCAACCTGCACTGACCTGAATTCCCAGGAGAAATAAGGAAGAGCAACAAGGAAGAGAGTGTTGTCTGATAAAACCATTCAGCTTGGCAGTCTACACTGCTGTGGGAAAAACTACTCGGTCGCTGTGTAGTTTGGAGTTGGAGAGTTTTGGGGCCAACAATGGCACGAAGTCAGCAATCCCCTCACATAAAGGAAGCCTCTATAAGGGGTGGTTTGATCCCCCAAGAAATCCTGCCCTGCCGCTCTGCTAACATCTCTGGGAGGGAGATCAGTCACAGTGTCCTCTCTGTAGGGTCTCCCCAGAGTCCGCCGCCTGCTCAGTTCCATCAGGCCACAAAGGAGCACAACGTGTTCATCCTGAACAGCAGGGAGGGGCTGCAGCTGCCCACAGCTGCCCGGCTTCATTCACAGGCTCGTCCCCACCCAAGGGAGTCAAGAATGTTCCCCCCAAGCAAACTGAGTCTCTGGTCCTGCCTACCTGCGGGAGAGTTCCTGAAATTGCAGGAGGTCATCGGTGGGCTAGATGTTTAACACTCAGAGTGCAGGAGAGTGGATAAAACAGTGAGCTTTCTCATCCGGGGCAAGAAATAATCCCCCCCCCCCGCCCCCGCTCAAGGAGAGCTAGGAAAATAAAAAGCCTCAGACGAAGGGCTGATATTTGGGTGCAGAAATCTGGTTTTGCCCACTGGCTGCAAATTATGGGAATAAATGGTGGTTGCCCATTTTCTTCCCCCCACCCTCCCCACCCACCCTGCTAGAATCAGTCTGTGGATGTTGTACGACTTGGTCTAATTCTGTGTGATGCGTGAGCACAGAGCAAAAATTAAAAGCCTGAGAGGGAGCGCTCACTGTGGAGAATACCCGGCCCCCGGGCCAGCAACACCTAAATGCTATCACATGGCTTTGGCGCGGAGTTACCGCTTGTTCCCTTACCGATGTCTCATGCCTAAAGTGATGACCTTTGTTTGGCATATGAAAATATGTTCCCGGGAAGCCCTACACAGCAGGCTGTCTGTGGCAGAGAGAATGGGCTCAGGTAAGGGTGCAGCTCTCCTTGGGTTTCCGGGCCCATTGGAAGCTACTCTCTCAAGAGGAAAGTCGAAAGTGAAGTCGCTCAGTTGTGTCCAACTCTTTGCGACCCCATGGACTGTAGGCTACTAGGCTCCTCTGTCCATGGGATTTTTCAGGCAAGAATACTGGAGTGGGCTGCCATTTCCTTCTCCAGGAGATCTTCCCAACCTAGGGATTGAACCTGGGTGTCCCGCATTGTAGGCAGACGCTTTACGGTCTGAGCCACCAGGGAACTTTGGTGGGGGGTTGGGGAGGTGGGGGTGGAACAAAGGAGTTCATGTCTGTAGCCTTTGCATTTTACAAAGGAGCACTCTGAGGCCCAGAGAGGTTGGGTGACATTCCCAAGGTCACACAGCTAGCTGTTCCGGTCACTAACATTAAATGAGCTATATACAGGTGCATTCTTTGTAGCCAGGAGCACTCTGTGCAAATGTTAATAATTACTAAGGCTTCGGGTGCCACCCTGGAAACTGCCTCCCCAACCCCAAACCGACTGGCGTCATGGGGGAGGGGGGAAGCCAAACTCCCCATCCCTACCCCACACACCAAATAGTTTGAAAACAATCAGGTTGAGCGGTTGTGACAATTCTGCTTTCCAAGTCCTATTTATTATATTTCTCCCTTTCAGGGGCACCTGCTAATTGCAGTGTATAAGGTTATTGAATTGAACTCCATCCAGATGTTTCTTCAATTGCCAGCAAAAGTATCCATCTATCCCACAGTAAATTACTTTCTGTAAAAGAGCTCATCTTTATTTTTTGAAAGGGAACCCACATCCTGTGGCTGACCCCTGGAAATGTGTCAAATTCAAAATGAGTAAAGGGAATGCAAAGAAATCAGCTTGTTTTTCTCACCATCCTCTACTTCCCCAGCAGTGTCCCTGCACCTCTTTTGGACACACGGCCCCAAAGGGTCGTACCTGTATGGATGGCGGAAAGAGACCACCCATTCAGTTTCCCATCACATAGGTGAGTGGGACCTGGGCTCGGCAGTTCCCAGTGGGAGCGTTCTCCTGGGGCTTGCGGCAAGCGGTCTGCTTGCTGGCTGGTCTTGAACATTTCAAGGGGGAGTGACAGTGGGTGAAGCAGCACCATCTCGGAAGGCAGTGTGTGTGGAGGGGTTGAAGAGATACTGAAACTGAAATCAGCTCTTTGCTCTCCGACTTTTCTTAGAGTTGCCGTCGTGCTTTTTTTTTAAAAAAATGAATTAGTTAAGTACGGGTATTAACTATTGACCCCGGAAACTGCACCACCACTTCTGCACCCTCTCCCCCGACATCTCCGGGCCACCCAGCGGTCCTGGCTGGTGGCTTTGCTGAGGCCCGAGTCCGAGTCCGCATGTCTCCGCTGTCCATTTGGTTCGTTTCCCGCATCCTGCGCACTGGGAACACAGAAACCAGAAAACATGCCCAAGCCCAGGACATCACTATCTGAGCCAAGATGTGGCAGAAGAAAGCTGCCCTGCCAGACCTTGGCAGCCTCTAGAGAGCCGCCCGCAGGAGGACGGAGGTGGATGTGGGGTGTCCAGGGTCTTCCCCGCGCCCCCTCCCCACCCCGTCCTCTGCCAGCGCTTGGGGCTTAGGTAGAGACTCTCCCCTTTCTCCCCCAGCTCCTTTGAAGGGGCGGGTTCAGCACGTTCCCCTACCCCGTATCCCCTCCTGAAGAAACAAACAATTTTGCAAACAAGCTTTAAGCCCTCAAAATGTTAACAGTGTAATAGTAGACACCAGATGGTGCCTGAGCCCAGCAAAATGCAGCTCCTCACCTCTAAAAATAGGGCTTTGGATCCGGCCCTGGGGATTCCCGCCTGTCCTAGCCTGAGCATATTTATATGGGGGTCCCTCTAAGAGGTGGGCTCACCCTAGGGTTGGGCAGGGTCCCTTCAATATAGTTTATTATTCTCAGTCTCAGGCCCAGCCCTTGGTCCTTGTATCCAGGGCCAGAAAATCTTCTTTGTCAAACAGCAGGTTTCTCGCTTGTGTCCGGAAAGCCCCCAGGTTACCCCAGCAAGAGGGAGGCAGGCGTCTAGCCCCAGGCCCAGGGGCCCCACCCTTGCACCCAGGTCCTTTGTAATAGACACCTGGTGTTCCCCCATCCAGAGAAGGCTCTGGGGACTCCCCTGGCCCCGCTGCCAGCCCATGGCAGGGGAGATCCTGGTCTATAGCGACGGTGGGGCCTCAGCTCACCTCCTGGCTTCCCCACCTACTTCTCTCCCCAGCCTCCCGCCTTCACCCTCACCACTAGCAGGCAACACCTGTAAGTTGGCAAAGGGGAGCGGGGTTCCTGGATTAAAATTCCCGTGCTACCATGGTGGCTTCTCTCCATGGAATTTAGCCCCCAACCAAGGGTGCTGCTGTCCTGCTTTTTATGGAAAGATTTTATTGCTCCTGTTGCCCTGCAGACCCCGGCTGGTCACTAATGGAGGTTCGTGTCTTCAGAAGGGCCAGTTCTGCCTTCATGTCTTACTCCCTCTGTGGTGAGGAGAATGGCATGGCTTGTTTCTCCTCTGCCAAGAGAAGCCAAAGGAGCGCTTGTTGGGGTTTGTTGGACCTTCTGGTGGGTGTGACTGGGAGAGAGAGAAAGGTGGTGGGCTCCTGCTGTGTGAGCAGACACACTAGACACCAGCTCTCTGGGGCTCTGGAACCCCAGGTCCGGCCTCTTCTGGCCAGAACCGATTTTCCTCCGTTCCCCGCTTTATCAGTTCTATAGGGGCCCGGACCTTCAGGGCCATCCAGCTTGGAGAAGCCCCACTCCTAGCCTTTTCTGCCGGCCCCCACCGGGTGCCTCCACAACGCCGGCCCCCGCGGGGCGCTCTCCCGCCCTCCATCCCCGCAGGCCGCTTTGTTAGTCCCAGCTCAAGCTCCGCGGTGTTTGTCCAAGTTTCAGAGAGACTCCTTCCACTCTCATGGAAGTGTCGGCGCAGCAACTAAGGTGGGAGAAGAAGGAAAAAAAAAAAAAAACAACAGACAAACCGCTGGAGAATAAGATTCCTTTTTTGTCCGTTTTGTTTTGCGGCTGGGGGTATAGCAGGAGAGGGTGCGGGGCCAAAACGAGCTGGATAAGCGCTTTGGAATCCGCATAGGCAGGTGGTGTCAACGGGCCGCAACGGGAGTGAAGAATTGGAGCAGTGAGCTGGATACATCGGTGGCAAAACCCGAAACTATCAACAGATATTTTGGCAAAGGGTGCGCGTGTGGGGAGGGGGACAGAAGGGCTCGTTATTCGTGCGACTGTCTCGATTCGCCCCGGCCTCCGTGCGCGGGGGTGGACTCCGTTCCAAGCGCATCGCGCGCGCCCGCGGCCCTGGCGCGTCCCGACGTGCGTCCCGGGGTCCTCTGCTGGCGCGGCCGCTACGGCTGTTCCCCGAGCAGGTCGG
Source organism: Bubalus kerabau (assembly GCF_029407905.1). NCBI lineage: Eukaryota > Metazoa > Chordata > Mammalia > Artiodactyla > Bovidae > Bubalus > Bubalus kerabau. The sequence goes on along the minus strand of NC_073635.1, from coordinate 32,614,129 downwards.
CGAGACGCAGGTGGCAGATCTTCTTCACCTCGCCCAAGGCGGTGCGCAGCTCCTGCGCCGGGGGGCAGCGCAGCCGGCGCGCCAGCTCGCGGGGTGCCGCCGCTGGGTCGCTGAGGCGCACGGCGAGCACGAAGGGGAAGCCGAAGCGCGTGCGGTACTGCGCGGTGAGCTCGGTGAACCGGAGCCGCTCGGCAGCGCCCAGATTCTGCAGGCCCGCGGCGCTCTGCTCCCGCTGCGACTCGGCGGTGAGCCGGCCCCACGGCAGCTGGCGGCCCGCCAGCTCCGGGTGGCAGCGCAGGACGCCCTCCTGGCCTGCGGAGAAGCACAGACACACGGCGGTGGGAGGGTGTTATCGCGCCCCGAAGGGCTTCGGAGAAAAGCAGGGTCCCGGGACGTGATGAGGGGCACCTCAGGGCGTCCAGTGCACCCGCCCCCTCCAGCTCGTCCTGAACCCTGCGCCCCTCCAACCCCGCTTCACTCGGCCTCGGCCGGGGCCCCGGGGGCGGGGCGGGAAGTGACAAGTCTGTCCTTTGAGACCTTGGGGCCAGCAGAGCGGCGGGGAGCGGCCGCGGAGGCTCGGAATTTACGACTTGCTCGGGAGGGAGCGGGGACGCGATAAGGGAACCCGAGCGTTTCGTATCTTTTCAAAGTCCTTTGCTCTCAGGGGGGCTTTGATGTCGGAGAGGGCCGGACGCAAGGGCCTGAAGACTTCCTGCAAAAGCCAAGGAATGGGTTTCGCTCTGGAAAGAAGACGGGCGGGGAGGATCCACAGGGATAACATCCTTGGAGCTTGGCAAATAAATGCCCAGGGTTTTGTGACCCTAAGTGTGAGCTCTGAGCTTCTGGAATCAGGCGTGCAAAGAGCTTTGCAGATGATTAACTGCAAAGAAACCCATTTCCAGCCGAATCCTACGGCCCTTTGAACGAAAGTGGCTTCCTCCTTTTAGGAAAACAGCACCACTCACCACCCACCGTGTCTGAGGCTCGTTTCCCTTCTCCCACGGTAGATCTCAAAACAATTCTTGGAGAACAACCTTTCCTGGGAAGGCAGCTTCTCCACATCTCTGAACACTGGCCTGAAATTGGCCACCCATGGTGTGAGTCCTGCGATTTCAAGTCCTAATCCAGGGGGGTTTCCCTGAGCCCTAGCCAATCATTTTACTTAGTTCTCTAAAGGGAGATTTAGAATCCGTGGGGCTGGGCAAGATTTCAGATATGCTAAACAGGGAACCCGATGCGAACAATGGGGCTGATGACACCTAGCTTGCTGAGGAGTGGCAAGGATTGGAGACAATTCATTTACCCACACAGCACCTGATGCTAGCGGTTTTTCAATAAATAGCCATATTACCTGCCCTAGTAAACTCAGTGTAACTGGGCTGCCCTGCGGCTGGAAGCTTCTGTCCCTGGGGCTGAGGACAGGTGTGGGGCTCCTCTGGAAAGGGGGGATCACTGATTGACTCTTCCTTTAATTAGGGTATAAACTCCCCCTGCTTAAATCTTATAGTTTCTGCCCAATTAAAGGACGACTGGGATTGTTGACTTGTGGACCTGTGTCCTGAGAAGTGGGAGAACTGGGGTGGGGGGAACTTCTGCACTGAAGAGAGGCTTCATCAGAGGCTCAGAAAGGAGTAACTGACCTGCCCAAGGTCACTGAGCCAGGAAGCTGCCTGTGTGGGGCTCCTGGACTCCAAACCACTGGCTTTGGAGCACTGGCTGCCCCTTCAAGATTAAAGGTAGTTTAAAATGAAACTCAGGTCACCAGTAATCCCATTTCGGCAATACCCCCCATTTTAGAATACCTCTCCTGGGCCTTGCAAAGCTGGGGGTCTTGGTCCCCGCGTCCAGCGCATCCGGGTGATGTGAAAACGTAGGTGATAAAGTCCCTACCTGGGCGCCCCCACCCCTGGGCTGGAGGGCGGCTGTGCTGTGGAGGCTGCCCAAGCCTGAGGCTGGGTGCCCCCTGAATCCGCTCCATACCCACCCAGTCTGGACCCCCCCAAATGGGCGTGGGCGGCAGGGGTCTGGGAGGCTCACAGGCCCTGACCGCCCGCCCTGCACCCCGTCCTTGTTTATTCAGATTTTCAAAGGGGTGAGGAGGTAAGGGGGCTGGGACCCCCCCTTCTCACTGAACTCCTCAGTGTCTCCCCACCCCACCCTCCCCCCATTTCTTACTCTGCAGAGGCCTGGCTCCAGCGCAGGGAAGGAGGTTTTTGCTAAGAGGACCTGGCCAGGGTTGGGTTTGTCCCCCGGTGGCCCCAAGCAGAACCCTGGTCCTGTGGGTGGCCGCCCGCATCCCAGACCTGCCTCTTCTTTCTGGCCCTGACACCTGGCTTCTCACTCCGTTGGGCTCTTCCCTCTCTTGAAAACATCACCTGGGGTTAATGTTTGCCCAGGACTGAGCGTGTTTTCCGCTGGTGGCAGGAGACAAGGGGGATGAGAGAAGCGCAGAGCAAAGAGAAGAAAAGAGATCAGAAAAGAGGATTTACACACACACACACACACACACACAGCCCTTAAATGTAGGTAAAGGAGGATGGTGCGGGGAGGCAGGGGAGGCAGGCAGGGAATGGTAGCTCTGGAGAAATAGAACCTGAGCCCATTGACCCAAGGACTCCATCTTTATTGCCCCAAACCACTGATACGCCCCTTCCAATCCTTCCTGCCGGACAGCTCTGTGCCCCCTCCAGCGCTGCATCCCCAGTGGCCTTAAGCCCCAGTAGGAGGCTGGAGACCACGCCTGGGTACTCCCCACCTCCCCACCTCAGCCCTGCAGTCCCCCTGCCTGGAGTGCCCAAACCTGGCTGGGTGTCTCACTTCAGGCCTTTCAGTACTGTCTGTCCTTCAGTTGCTCCTAAAATCTGAGACAGCACCGCCTCTGCCATTGGCATGGCACGGTCTGGAGATGCAGGTGTGGACAGGCACTGTTTGCTGCGACCACAGACCAAGAATCTCTGCCCCTTGAAGAGTTCCTGGCACGGAGCCGACAGTCCTCATTTTATTAGCAGACAGTGGCGGCCGCTGAAGAGCAGGGGGTCGGCCTGGAAGCCCATCAACGTCCTCCAGTGTCCCCACACTGTCCCAGCTGGTGTACCCTCCCTCCTGTCCCGTGCATGGCCTGGGCCAACCTCTCTCTCCACTTGTGTTCTGGGAGCCAGTGCCTCCTTCCACGTCAAAGGCTACGATTTCAACCATCAATCCCCCCCGCCTGCCCACCATCACTGCCACTTCATCAACACACAAACCGGCCTTGGAAGCACTCAACCCCTAAACAAAAGGAGCGCCCTCTCTTGATTGCCTGTGGTCTTCTAGTTCCTCCCAGCCTCTCTGCTCCTCCTCACAGCACAGCTGCTCCAGGGGATTGTCTCCTCGGCATCTCCACTTCCTCTCCCCACCTCCCAGTCTCACCCCATCACACTTCCAGCCCCACCGGCCTGCCAGGCTGCACTCCTCGGGTCACAGGCGACAGACAGCTTGCTCAAGCCAATGGCCAGTGCTCTGGCCTCTTCTCTCTCAGCCTCTTGGCAGCATGTCATGTGGTTGGCCCTCTATCCTTGGAAGATTCCCATTATTGCTTATTCTCATCACTGGTCCAGATCAGCGACACAAGTGCTCCCGGCCTCAGTCCTCACACCTTCTCCCTTCTGATTCACATGGATGCCCTAAGTGTTCTCATCTAGCCCCCTAGCTTCAAATGCCATCGATTATTTCATGACACCTGGGTCTAGTCTAGTCCTCAGCTTTCCCCTGAGTTCCTTTGTTATGAGCCACCTGAACACTCAATATTGTCCCCTGGATGGTTATTTGGCATCTCAGCCTTGCCAAGCTCCCATTCTCCATCCTGTCCTTTCAGTGCTGAACTCTTCCTCGTTGCAGAAAACAGACCACCACCCACTCAGTTGCTCATATAAAAAACACAGGCGTTATCCTTCATTTCGGGCTTCCCAGGTGACTCGGTGGTAAAGAATCTGCCTGCCAATGCCGGAGCCACAGGAGACGCAAGTTTGATCCCTGGGTTGGAAAGATCCCCTGGAGAAGGAAATAGCAACCTCTCCAGTCTTCTTGGCTGGAGAATCCCATGGACAGAGGAGCCTGGTGGGCTACAGTCCGTCTGGTCACAGAGTCAGAAACAACTTAAACAACACAACAATCCTTCATTTCTCTTTGTTTCTGACCTGCCTTCCTGCCACAAATCTATCAAAAACACCTGTTGGCTCTAACTCTAAAATTCTTCCTGAAAATCCAGCCACATCTCTTCATCTCTCCCGCTCCAACCCTAGTCCACCTTACCATCACCTCTCGATTTTACTGCTACTGCAGGCCCCCCTATGGACGGAGGAGCCTGGTAGGCTGCAGTCCATGGGGTCGCTAAGAGTCGGACACGACTGAGCGACTTCACTTACACTTTTCACTTTCATGCATTGGAGAAGGAAATGACAACCCACTCCAGTGTTCTTGCCTGGAGAATCCCAGGGACGGGGAAGCCTGGTGGGCTGCCGTCTCTGGAGTCGCACAGAGTCGGACACAACTGAAGCGACTTAGCAGCAGCTTAGCAGCAGCAGGCCCTCCACCTGACCCCTTTCCTCACATCTCTCCACTCTCCACCATTCTCCAACCGCCTTGGTCTTTCTTGTCACTTCTTAAGAAAGACCTCTTTTATTACATATGTTCTATCCTAATACAAATGATCTCCTAGTTTCTAGAATTGAAATGATCGTTTTTATGTATGTTAATCCTGCATCTCTTCACTGGAATGTCAGCTCATTGAAGGCAGGGACTTGTCTTGTTCATGGCTCTATCTCCAGGGCCGGGGACAATTCCCCAGGGAAGAGTAGGCACTTAGCAAGTGTTTATTGACTGACACTCTGGGGAGAAAGTGCTGTATATTTGACTGAACGAACACATCTTAATAGCCTCATATAAATACCTTATAGCCTGCATTGAAGGAAGTTATCGGTATCCAAGTCTTTGATGCTTTCAACAACTATCTTCTGAAATAAATATTAAGTAATGAATCATGGCATTATTGCTATTTTGAAATACCACAGAAAGATGCATGATTAACTGTTATGACATTTTTATTGCTCTTTGATGTTTAATACAAATCACTATTGAATTTGTTCATTATTGGCCATGGGTGTGGGTGTGTGGGTGTGTGTGTGCGCGCGCGCGCGCGCGTGAACCTTCTTCCCTTTATTGTCATTCCTCTGGCTTGGGAATCAGGAACTGATTGGCTTGAAAAGGTATTTTGCCAATTAGTTTTGGTGCTAAATATTAGTCCTATACTGCCACCTACTGGTCAGTAATCACCATAGTGTCTTCGAAATGTATAGTCAACCTTGGCTTACTCTTGAAACAAAATTTTCAGTTTTCTTTCAATGGTAGAGTGTTTTCTTAGATCATCTAAAACAAATCCTTGACCAGATAGATCATCATAACCTGAACATCTCTATAAGGTCCCTTTTAGTTTTAGGATTCAAAGACTCTGTTACACCCAGTTTGTTGTTTACTATCTAAGGAGTAAGTCGTCCCCAGTGGCTCAGCGGAAAGAATCTGCCTGCAATGCAGGAATAAATGGGTTCAGTCTCTGGGCCAGGAAGATCCCCAGGAGCAGGGAATGGCAACCCAGTCTAGTATTCTTGCCTGGGGAATTTCACGGACAGAGGAGCTTGGGGGGCTATAGTCTATGGGGTTGTGAGCAAACATCGAAGAAGAAAAGCTAGACTTTTACTTGATTATTTTAAAAACTAGGGAAGGGACTTCCCTGGCAGTCAATGGTGGGGACTTCACCTTCCAACACATGGGGTGTGAGTTTGATCCCTGGTTGGGGAGCTAGAATCCCGTATGCCTCTTGGCCAAAAAGCCAGAACACAAACAACAGAGGCAATATAGTAACAAATTCAATAAAGACTTTTAAAATGGTCCACATTAAAAAAAAACACAAAACTTAAAAAAATAAAACCCAGTAAGTTCCCTGGTGGGATTCCCTGATGGGATTTTCACTGCTGCCGCCCGGGGTTCAATCCCTGATCTGGGAATTGAGATCCTGCAAGTCAAGAAATGTAGCCAAGAAAAAAAAAGATAAAAATAAAAATAAAACCCCAAATATCTGGTACATCAAGCATTAGCATTATTGAATAAATCAGTGAATGAATAGATGAAGTCCCTAGAAACTGTTTCTAGATTCTGCCTTTGAATTTCCAGAAAATTCTTCAAAAGCTGTTGGGTTAATTATCAGGGTTGGTCTCAGTTTTCTTATCTGTAAAATGGGGATACTAACGATAATCCTTATTTTATAGGATTATTATGAGGATTAAGGGAGTTAGTAAATGCCAAGTGTTGGGAAAGGTGCTTAAAAGACAGCAATAGTAAGGGGAAAATGCATTTTAGGGGTTGTCATCCTTATTTCCACCACTAACTCTGCTTGCTTAATGCCATGAAGATGATTAGATAGGAGGAAGGTGATTAGAGAGGGCTGCACTCCCAGCTGCCCCAGGCAAGTGTGGCCACCAGCACAGGGCTGAAAAGCAAGCTCTACCAGCAGAGAGGTCCCTCAAAGAACTGCCTGGAGTGCAGAAGCAAGCAAACGCCCAGGTGGCTCCAACTCCGTCCAGAGGTTTTGTCCCAGTGACCGCTTCGAAAGTCACCCCAGTTAAAGTGTGTGGGGAAGGGTAATGCCAGGCTCCACCATCTTTCAACATCCCCTTAGGAACGATTTCATTCATTCCCTTGGCAAACTTTGATCATGTTCCAGTGTTCTGTCCACGGGGTGGGATGGGATTCTGACACTGGCCCAGATACAGTGGGTCCCTCGTGCTTGCAGCTAGCTGGGCTGTGGCAGGGGGTTGAGGGGTGAGGGTGGGGGTAGGGGGGCTGCGGGATCAGCTTTGGACAGGCAGTGCGTGAGGGTCAACAGGGCCCCTACATTCCTACTTGCGACAGGTGTGGGATCTAGTTCCCTGACCAGGGATCAAACCCGGGCCCATCCCCTGCACTGGGAACTTGGAGTCTTCACCAATGGACCACAGGGAAGTCAGGGCCTCCACATTCCTGTCAGCTTGGTTTAATCCCCCATCCTCCCCTCTTCTTGAATGTACCTAAAATGAAATAAAGGAGCCCCTTGTTTGGGAGGCTCCCTCTGACCTCTGGAAACCTTGCTGGGGCCGGGTGTCAGAGCCCTGGGCTCACAGGCCAGGACTGTTGTGCAGAAGAGCGCCACGCCTACAGCCCAGCTCCCTGTGGAAGCCCCTCTGTGAAGACAGCCTGTCCCCTCGAGGTCCCTCAGCCAGTCCAGGCTTCTCCAGGGACCTTGAGGACAGCCCGGGAGGCAGCCTCGGCCGCTGACCTTTGGCCTGTGAACCCTTGGGAGGCCGTGTGTCCTTCTGACTCACCTGGGATTGGCCTGGCCCCAAACTTCCCTCCTCTCCCCACCCTACACCCACAAGGGCCTCCTTTTCTCTCTCCACCCAAAGGAAATTGGCATTTTCTACCTCTTTCTCCAGAGGGATTTCTTGAGACTTCTGTCTTTCCCCCTACACCTCACACCCACAGGGAGCTGCTGACCTGAGGGACTCTACTTTCCTTAGCTGCCTAGTCCAAACCGGCCCTTTCTGGTAAAACATCAGCCATTCTCTCTTTCCCCCCAGGCTCCTCAGATAGTCCGATAGGGAGCAGTCTCCTCTCTTGCATAAGGGACATTCCCAAAGCCAACGCAAGGCTGAGGTGGGGTGGGGGGCGGGCACTAGCCTGACCTTTGGTCCCTGAGCAGCTTTGAGGCCAGAGGAGGCGGCTGCCTCCTCTTTCCTGGTAACCCCAGAGCTTTAATATTTAACAGCCAGTTTACCTGAGCCAAGGAACCTTCTTTCACTCTACTGTCCACTTAACACTGCAAGGACTTGACTCTCTTTTGCAAAAGTCTGAAGAAACTCACCAAGCCTTACAGCAAAAACAAGTAAATGTGTATACCAGGGACAAGCAACTAGGCTCAAATATCTCAAAACAGTTTGATAACAAAGAAGAAGTGGACTCACAGATGGGAAAACTAGAGGTTACCAGTGGGGGGTGGGGTGGGCAGGAGGGGCATTATGGATGGGGGAGGAGAGGTGGAGACGATTGGTCTAAGATCCGCTCGGGAATATATCATACAAGATGGAGAATACAGCCAATATTTTGTAATAACTAAATGGAAAGTAACCTTTAAAAATTGTGTTTAAAAATAAAAACAGCCACAAGACCTCCCCTCCCCCCATTTTAAAAGAAATCTTTTTTGGCCACACTATGGCTTGTGGGACATGAGTTTGAGTAAGCTCCGTGAGTTGGTAATGGACAGGGAAGCCTGGTATGCTGCAGTCCATGGGGTCACGAAGAGTCAGACATGACTGAGTGAACTGAACTGATGGCTTGTGGGATCTTAGCTCCCCAATCAGGGTTTGAAGCCAGGCTCTTGGCAGTGAAACCTGAGTCTTAACCACTGGACCATCAGGGAATTCCCTCTGCTATCTTTTTGATAAGCACACCTGAAATCCCTCTGTCAGCGTCCAACCCAAAGCCTTACCTGACAGTGGAAGACCATCAATAAAGGCAAAAAAGTGCTTCTCTAAATCTCCCAAGCCAGAGAACGGGCGCTTGGACCAAACCGCGGCTGCAATCAGAGGACATCTCTCGATGACATTTCCGAACACATCCACAAATTCTCCAAAGTCCATGGAGTTGACCTTCTCAATGTCCATGGCTTGTGCCCCAGTGGCGGTGGCGAGACTGGGCTCCCCCTGGGTGAGTGACTGACACGTCTCTGCTCGTCGAGTTATATTTGCTGAATGCACGGGCTTGGGTTTTTTTTTTTTTTTTTTTTTTGCAACACCAGCTTGGCATGTTTTAAATGCCTCTGGGAAAAGCAGAGATCCAGAGTTCTTGTGCAATCAACCAACACAGGCTTAAGGTCTAATCCAGGGAGCAGAGATCTTGCAGAGGGGGAAACGTGTACAGCCAAACTCTTACCACCATCCAAGCAGGCAGAGGCCATATTCAGCCTCAGCATTCAAGCCAGTTAGCCTTCTGGTGCCATTAACATTTTAGGCTGCCTGCTTACTGTATTTGTTTCATGACTGAAGGACTGACAGCCAAGAAGTCAAGGAACTTTGCTTTTCAAAGAAGGTAAGTCTGGTGCCAGAAGTACCATAATTACAGGCCGTGTCTTCAAATATGGAGGAAGATAAATATGTATAGGCACACCCATACACACACACGCACATACACAGGGCTTCCCTGGTAGCTCAGTTGGTAAAGAATCAATCCACAATGATACAGGAGATCGCCTGCAATGTAAGAGACCCAGGTTCAATCCCTGGGTTGGGAAGCTCCCCTGGATATGGAAATGGCAACCCACTCCAGTATTCTTGCCTGGAGAATCCCATGGACAGAGGAGCCTGACAGGCTACGGACCATGGGGTTGCAAAGAATCAGAGGTGACTTAGTGACTAAACAACAATCATATGCGTGTGTGTGTGTGTGTGTGTGGTGGGGTGGTTAAGTTGTGTTCACCTCTTTGAGACCCCATGGACTGTAGCCTGCCAGGCTCCTCTGTCCATGAGATTTCCTTTGCTCGAGTGGGTTGCCAATTCCTTCTCCAGGATGTTCCTGACCCAGGGATCGAACGCACATGTCCTGCATTGGCAAGCGGGTTCTTTACCACTAAACCACCAGGGGAGCCGATATATATGATATGTATTGCCTATCATATACGTTGCATAGATATGTGAACAAACACTGGATCCTGTATCGTGTGTGAAGCTTCAGGCAGGCATCCAGTGTGGAGGGCCTGGTCCCAGGAGAGCTTGGATCCAGGCTCTGCCCCCTACTAGTTGGCATTCGTCAAGTTATTAAACTTTTCTGAGCCTCAGTTTCTTTGTCTGTAAAGCGGGGATAATACAAGTATTTGCCTGATGGGATTTTTGCAAAGATAAAGCAAGTTAACTTAGCAGAGTGCTCCTGTTAACATCTCACTGCAGAGGTGTCGGCTGATACACTGCAGGAAGTCTGCAGAGGACCAGCCACAGAACATCCTCTGCTGTCCCTTCTGCCACCAGAGCCAACACAGCCCTTTCCTGTCCCTGCAGGTTCCCTGCAGACAGGCTAACAGCCAGTGTGAATTTCTTTCTGATCTCCGTCCCCCGGCGCCCTCAAAGCTGACTGTCGGGAAGGGAGGATGAGGTCTATCCAGCAACCGCACCCCCAGCCCTTCGCAACCCTCCCTCGGAAGTCTTATTCCCTTCCTGGTCCCCAAAGTGAGTACAGGAGTGGGGAACTGAAGACAGAGCAGAAGGCAAGGGAGAAAGGGTTCCCCTCCCTGTGCGTGACCCTTACCTTCCTCCGCCTGTTATTCTGCACACAAAGGGTCCTTTCTCCCCACCAAGCCCCAGGCACTGGCAGCCTGGACCTGGAGCCTGGCGGCTCTCAGCTCCTCTGAAGCAGTGGGAGAGATAGACATCTGAATTTGCAAGTGGAAACTTCTTAGCTCATGGAAATGCTGACATGCACAGTGGGAAGGGCCTTGCATTTGGGGCAGAGACCAGGAGCCTAACCTTTTATTTGGTGTTATCTGTTGTATAACAATGGAACTCCAAACAGCCTACTAAAATAGGAAGCCTTAAGGTTAAGGTATTAAACAGTCCTGGACACTGAAGCAACTGACCTCCCAGGTGGTGCAGTGGTCAAGAATCCACCTGCCAATGCAGGAGATGTAGGAGACACACGAGATCCTTTGGAGGAGGGCATGGCAACCCACTGCAGTATCCTTGCCTGGGGAATCCCATGAACATAGGAGCCTGGCAGGTCCATGGGGGTCACAAAGAGCTGGGCACGACTGATCACAAAACCCACCAAAATCCAACCAAATTCCTAACATGGAACTTGGCCGAAGGACCAAGGACCCTGGGCTCAGTTAATGCTGTCTGACTCCTCCAGTCAAATTGAAGAAATGTAAAGGCAATGGCACCCCACTCTAGTACTCTTGCCTGGAAAGTTCCATGGACGGAGGAGCCTGGTAGGCTGCAGTCCATGGGGTCGCTAAGAGTCGAACACAACTGAGCGCCTTCACTTGCACTTTTCACTTTCATGCATTGGAGAAGGAAATGGCAACCCTCTCCAGTTCTTGCCTGGAGAATCCCAGGGACGGGGGAGCCTGGTGGGCTGCCGTCTATGGGGTTGCACAGAGTTGGACACGACTGAAGCGACTTAGCAGCAGCAGCAAAATGGTCAGAGGTCAGGCCATTCTCACCCTAGCAAAAAGTTAAGTCACTGAACTGTACAGTATACGTAAGGGAATTCTATGGTATTTGAATTATATATCGATAAAGCAGTTATTTTCTTTTTAAATTTTACTTTATTGATTTATTTTTCAAGATTTTCTTTAATATGGACCATTTTTAAACACTTTATTAAATTTGTCACAGTATTTCTTCTGTTTTATGATTTGGTTTTTTTGGTCTCAAGACATGTAGGATCTTAGCTCCCCAACCAGGAATTAAACCGGCAACCTCTGCATTGGCAGGCAAAGTCTTAACCACTGAACCATCAGGAGCATTCCAAAGCTGTTATTTTCTAAAGTTAATTTATAGAGAGATGTAGCTTCATAATTTCCATTTAACCTGTAAGATATGATTCTTATGTCCTGGGCTGAATGTATTATTGTATCTGACTTCATTATAATTTTTCTTTTAAGCTAAGAGACTTTTAGCAGTCCATGGAGAAAATTCTTAAACAGTCAAATTTTTACTTCTTTTTTTTTTTTCCAGTTGAACTGTTTCAAGCTTCTGTTCCCTTCAGTGACAACGCTTACGTTTCCTTGAGCAGAGCTTAGGGAGATGATTTTTTTTTTTTTTTTTTTTTTTTGGATAGGCAGACGTTTTCTCAATAGGATACACCAGAAAGGCAAATTGCTTTCCTGAACCTACTTTCAAAATTTGAGGCAAATTGGGAGTTGGAGCTCCTGTGATCCTCCTCTCACCAGACTCCTTCCACTGGCTGAGCGGAAGCAACGTAAAGTTCTGGCCGAAGGAGCCCAGAGTGGTCGCTGAGGCCTGAGGAAGCGGCAGGCATCGGGGATGGGTCAGGTCTGCAGTTAGTATCTCGGTGGAGCCAAGTGACTTGAACTTCTTGAGCTTAAGCTTTGGTTTCACTGTTAAACTGTCTTGGAACAAGCTCCTACCAGCCAGTTTATTAAATGAGAAAATCCATGTGACGCCTTCAGCACAGCTCTGGAATAGTGTTATGGACAAATCAGTATAATATACAGAATTTATCAGAGTGAACCTTGAGGACATTATGTTACAAAAAGACATATACTGCATGATGCCACTTATACAAAGTTCCCAGAGTAGCCAAATTCAGAAGAGCAGAAAAGAGGACAAGCACCAGGGGCTGGTGGGGGTGGACACAGAGAATAGGGAGTCAGTGTCTAAGGGGGACAGCTTTGGTCTGAGAAGATGAAAAAGTTCTGGAAATGATGGTGAGAATGGTTGCTCAGCAATGTGAATGTAATTAATACCACTCCGCTGTACACTAAAAGACGGCTAAAAGGTATATACACTACTATATATAAAATAAAGAAATCAGGACCTACTTATAGCACTGGGAACTATATTTAATATTTTGTAATAACCTATGATAGAAAAGAATCTGAAGAATATCATATCTGTAGCTAAGTCACTTTGCTGTACACCTCAAATTAATACAACATTGCTAATCAACCATACTCTAATATAAAAGAAAAAATAAATTGAAAAAAGAATACATATACATATACACATGTATGTAACTGAATCACTTTCTTGCACCTGAAACTAAGGCATTGTAAATCAACTATACATCAGTTTAAAAGGTGGCTCAAGTGGTAAATTTTATATTATGTGTATTTTACTGCAGAAAAAGATCAGCAGAGACTTTTCTGCTTCTTTAAGATAATTGGAATTTTAATACATGTTGGGTCTCCAGGAGCTAAAAAAATATGCTTTTCCAGGTGATAACTGCCCCTCTTTTTTTTTTTTTCCTGTTGCTGAGGGTGGTACAGACAGTTGTTTTCTAATTGCTAAGATGTGTTTGCCTCTTTGTGACTTCCTGGGCCGTAGCCTGCCAGGCTCCTCTGTCCATGGGACTCTCCAGGCAAGAGTACTGGAGTGGGTTGCCATTTCCTCTCCCAGTGTATCTTCCCGACCCAGGGATCGAACCCCCGTCTTCTATGTCACCTGCTTTGACAGGTGGGTTCTTTACCACTGAGCCATCTGGGAAAACAAATGTTAATTCTGACAAGTCACTTATTTTGATGAAAAGGATAGTGGGCATGGCAGGTGAGTTCAGACAAATGCCATGGAGCCGGTGGTCCTTCATGAAAAGCTGAAGAGTGAGAAGCGAGATCAGGAAGGAACTCAAGGGGTGGGAGGAGCGCTGAGGTGGTAGTGAGGTCACCTAGGCATCTTCTTGCTACAGACCAGCCCCTCAGGGTGCTTTTCTTCCTCCTGGAAATCTCTAAGAAATAGAGCCTTTGTTTTCAGGACAGGAAGCCAGTCCAGGCTCAGACAGCATGAAGCAGAGCAGGTGCTCCAAGAATATGGTCAGATGTACATTCTGGGGCAGATGAATGCAAGGTGTAGAAGGCAGTGGTAAATTCCAGGTCCCAGGAGAGAGCCTGACCCCAGGCTGCCGCATTACTGGTGTAAATAATACACATAAAATGGACTGTCATTCCCACAGAGGGGAATAAACAAAGTCATCTGCATAGAGGCTTATTCTTTCCTCTAATCAACCGGTTGGCTTTTTCTTTAATTCTGCTTCTTAAAATTTGCTCTTCCGGAGGCAGGCTGGAGTCCTGGTGGCCAGGCTGTGGTGATGAAAAGAGTAGTGCCAGGGTGCCACCTACTGGCAAGACTCCTACAAGGGCTGGGAGGCAGGGGCTGACCAGGAGGGAGCGACACCCCGGCCGCAAACTCCAGGGATCATTAGTTGTATTCTGACACTTTTTAAAATGTGTAGTCATGTCTGGGACAAAACTTGACCCAAACGAAAGCTGACTTTGTGCTAAGAGCTGGGTTTAAAAAGAATCTAATTTCATTTTCCCTTATAAGGTTATTTATTTTTAAAATTTTATTGAAGTCTACTTGATTTAAAATATTGTGTTAATTTCTGTTGTAGAGCCAAGTGAAAAGTCATACATACATATATTATTTTTCATATTCTTTTCTATTACGGTTTATCCCAGGATGTTAAATATAGTGCTCTGTGCTATACAGCAGGATCTTGTGGCTTATCCATCCTGTTATACTGGTTTGCATCTGCTAATCACAAACTCCCAGTCCTTCCCTCCCCCACCCCCTCTCCTAAGAGGTTTTGAAATGCTATCCTTCCTTGGATTAGGAGTTTGGGATTAGCAGATGCAAACTATTACGTAGAGAATATGGATAAACAAGGTCTAGCTGTAGAACACAGGAAACAGTGATAAACCACAATGAAAAAGAATAAGTAAATAATTAACTGAATCACTTTGCTGTACGGCAGAAATTAACACTGCATTGCAAATCAACTATGCTGCTGCTGCTAAGTCGCTTCAGTCGTGTCCGACTCTGTGCGACCCCATAGACAGCAGCCCACCAGGCTCCCCCATCCCTGGGATTCTCCAGGCAAGAACACTGGAGTGGCTTGCCATTTCCTCCTCCAATGCATGAAAGTGAAAAGTGAAAGTGAAGTCACTCAGTTGTGTCCGACTCTTTGTGACCCCATGGACTGCAGCCCACCAGGTTCCTCCATCCATGGGATTTTCCAGACAAGAGTACTGCAGTCAGGTGCCATCACCTTCTCCGAAATCAACTATACTTCAACAAAATAAGGTTAAAAGATAAAATAAATGCCATCCTCCCTAAGAAAAGATTGCCTTTTCAATATCATAGTTGGTACATACAAAAGTTATGTTATTAAGGATAATACCATGAGGAATTTTTTATCTGTGAAGCCATGACCCCACCCAACCCCTAAAAACTTCAAATGTCATCATGTGAAAATGAGTAAATAGTGTTAATTGTATAATTACAACTCCGTGTAACATCATGAGTGAATCTCAGCATTATGTTGTTTTGTGTTCTTGTTTCTAAAAGGAAGTAGGCTCTGGAAGTCTACACTGTATGACACCTTTTTTGGTAAAGTTCATGACCATCAGCTGTTCTTCACCCAGTCTAGGGGCGGGAGTCATGGAGCCTTTCAAAAATCTGATGAAGGAATCAGCCTTCTTCTAAGGAAAAAACACACAGGCACAAGCAACATATCTCACAGGGTTTCAGGAGATTCAGGACTCCCATGAAGTCTCACTCTAAATCTGCCATGTAAACAACTCAATAATGAACATTTCTATAGTAGAAATTTTATTTCCATTCATAAAATATATCACTAAATAGCTGAAAAAGTTACATATTATTTTAAAACAGATTTAAAAAATCATATTAGCTTTTCCTTAGCAAAATGCTTTTGTCTTCTGTATTTACAAGAGTATACTATACTTCAGGTAGACAATTTTCACTCAAGCCAGCCTGGGAAGGGCTTTGGATGAAGGTAGATGCTTCGGTAACGTTATCAGCTCTTCTTGCCTTGTGCAAAGGATGACTGGATTTTACAAAAGTCCCTTTGGAAACAAGAGTAAATACAGAGAGCTTCTAGAGAAAAGTCCAGCAAAGCAGCAGTTGAGAATATATTTTCACTTAGTGATGAAATTAATCTTATTTTGGTAATCTACACAGCCTGTTTAAGGTAGGCAGGGGGGATGAGGTCCTTAAGACTAAATCGTTTCTCTAGGAATCTTCAGTGTGAACCTGAGGAGAGGGTAGCCCCAAGTCCACCTCTCTGCTGTAAGGTCGCCTGTTTTGGTAAACAGAAGGATGCTCTGAAACACGGCCATCCATGTTCTGATACATCTGTGTGTGGGAAAGAGATGGACACACATCACCACCTAATGACTAAGACTGCCGAGTCACACACCTACATTGCAAATTGTTACTTGCATTTATTACATATAGATCATAGAGGATAGTCTACGTATTAATGGACAAAGCAAATGCGGTCCTTTTATTAAGGGAGAAATCAAATCATAGTCAAATATTTTATTTCATTATTGCTTCTTCTCTTAGATATAGAATCCCAATCTAGAAATGCTAACGCCATGCAGAAAAACCATAGAAGAAAAAGGCCATTTGTGTAAAGCAACAAGGTCCTACTTGTACAGCACAGGGCCCTATATTCAATATCCTATGATTAAGCCATAATGGAAAAGAAAACGAAGAAGAATGCATATATGTGTATACCTCAATCACCTTACTGTACAGCAGAAATTAACCCAGCATTGTAAATCAGCTATATTTCAAATAAAATAAATTTTTTAAAAAAGAGAAAGTCCCCCCAAAGAGATCTGTTCTTTATACGATGAATACAGAGAACAGATTTCTTGGTTTTCATTTGGGAGTTTAGTGACTTTAAAATTTTTGTCCAAATGAAAACAGCTCCACTTTTTTGTCTCACTGTAACGTTAATACACATTCATATAGATAAACTAAGCAATCGTTGCTCAGTCGCTAAGTTGTGTCCGACTCTTTGTGAACCCATGGACTGCAGCACACCAGGCTTCCCTGTCCTTCACTATCTCTAGGAGTTTGCTTAGACTCATGTCCATTGAGTCGGTGATGCTATCTAACCATCTCATCCTCTGCCACCCCTTTCTCCTTTTGCCTCCTAAGCAATATAGACAGATACATGGACCAAAAACAAGCTGAAATCACCATTACAGTAGATAGCTGTTCAAACACAATTTTGTCTCAGGAGGCTCGGACAGCAGAGTCTGTTGTAGATCCTTGTTAAGAATTACTAATATGTTCTTCCTATGTTACATGTGTTACATCTTTTCACTATTTACTACACATGGGCACTTCTCATCTTTTTAATGGCAGCCTAGGGTTTCACGGTACTCATGTACCATAATTAAGCTTTTGATGTCGGTCATAGCCGACCAACTGAAAAGTGCACACATGACCTTGTCTGTCTTTGGGATAAATTGTTGTTTAGTTGCTAAGTCATGTCTGACTCTTTTGCGACCCCATGGACTGTATGCCACCAGGCTCCTCTGTCCATGGGATTTCCCAGGCAAGAATACTGCAGTGGGTTGCCGTTTGCTGCTCTAGGTGATCTTCCCGACTCGGGGCTGGAACCTGTGTCAACCTCTGTCTCTTGGCAGGCAGATTCTTTACCACTGAACCATCTGGGAGGCCCAGGCTCCCAGAACTCCAGGGCTGTGCTCTTTCTTACCTGATTGAGTTGTACATTATTCCATGTGAAGGCTTGCTGTTGAGTTAGGAAAGCTCAGTACCTTCTGGAGATAGGGATTACATTCCATTTTCTGGTCTCATCCTCTGCACTGGTCATGTAAAAGCACTTAACTTCTTAATCAATTGATTGAAATTTTCAGGAAAAGCCTTTTTAAAATTTTTTCCCTTTAAAACACTTGTCCATAAGTATATCTAACCCCATATAACTTTTAAGGAGTGATCAAGACCAATTGTGATGAGGAAGGCAGCTTGGTAACTAAATTTAGTGCTTAGCAAATCAGCCATGAGAGTTCTGAGTGACGGAGTTCTTTATGAAATACTGTACTGCTACCTACCGCTTCTTCTGCATCTGCCAGCTGACACCCTAAAAATGAAGTCAGGTTAGGGAAGGATGGTCGTTTCCTGGAGTCAAAAGCCCAGCAGGATTGCATTATAAAGTATCTGCAAAGATAACAGAACAGGAGCAAGACAGGAAATCTGAATGAAGCAAAATGGGTGACTTTCCACTTAACAAAGCACCAATTATTACTGTGGACCGACTTATTTATGGCGTGTTTGTCCTGAGGCAAGTACTGTCCTAGACTTAGAACTCATATCAGAAAGGACAAATTAGATGATGCCTTTGGACAAATACAGTGTGGACCAGAATTCAGGAGAAGGGTCCCTCAAGTAAAAACTGAAACCCAGGAAAAGGTTCAGTTGTGTTCAGAAATTCCTGAAACCCAAAGGAAGAATTTCTTCTTCTTTTCTTAAGAGGAACCATGGGAACTTTATGCTAAGGAGTTTTACTTTTTTTCTCATGGGCTGGGGGCTAGACAGTCTGTACATTTCCGATTTCAGCCACTTCTCAGCCTAACCTGTACTTACATTTCTTCCGTGGCATAAAATGGCTGGTCCATCTTGAACCCACTCTGGATGAGTTTGTAGAAGTTAGCATCAGCTGGAATCCCCGGGTAAGGATTGACACCTGGAAAAACAGGAGGGCGTATGACCACCCGCTCACCCTTCATTTCTTTATCATTTATTCAATCAGCAAACACACAGATCCTCGCTTCCTGGACCAGCACTGCGAGGTGCTGGGCTCCTGGCAGAAGCCACGGTCCTGCTTGAGAGCAGGTTATAGGACAGACAGACAGACACCAGTGATAAACATAAAGGGGCTCAGGCTGCAACAGAATTAAGACTGGGGGGAGCTCTGGGAAGGGGTGTTTCCTCCACCCTTTGAAATAGGAGTGGGGGAGGGGTGCAGAGGGCACAGAATGCAGAAGCCCAGGGAACTGCAAGTCTTACCAAGCGAGAATATTTCCCAGAGTAATATTCCGTATGACCACACATCGCTTTTAATTGTGTAGATGCCCTCAAACAAGCTTTCAGGGGCCATCCACTTCACAGGCAGACGGGCCTGCATAAAACCCAAGCAGAGGTTGGTGGTGAATTTTCCACGAATAAACATCCCTTCTTTCCTCCAGTTAGTGAGATGATCACCTTTGTTTTCTCCCTAGTGTTAGTCGCTCTGGCCAGTCTGACTCTTTGCAACCCCATGGACTGTAGCCCGCCAGGCTCCTCTGTCCATGGCACTCTCCAGGCAAGAATACTGGAATGGGTTTTGCCATGCCTGCCTCCAGGGGGTCTTCCTGATCCAGGGATCAAACCTACATCTCCAGCATTGCAGGTGATTCTTTACCATCTGAGCCACCAGGGAAGTCCATTCTCTCCCTAAGGGCACTATTACTACTTCCCTGAGAAAATCTTATTTCCCAAGGGGACGTTTCTCACTGTCAGATTAATACTGTAACACATTAGCCTTAGACAAACAAACTTCTGATTTCTTTAAAACTCAAGCTTGCATTTGGGGTTGGTAAGTTTCCAGTAGACTTTCCCTCCCCAATCCCCGCTTCCTCCCCCTCCCTCCCCACAGTGAGGAGCAGCCAGTCACTTCCCCACAGGTAAGCGGATGCTGGTGAATTAGTGGAATATTTTGTCAAAGCATTTCTTGGAAGAAGCTTAGTGGAAATCTCATCCACAGGAATGCGGTGAGGGAGCACACGACATGGCTCCCAGAAATGACGCCAGATGGCGTCTGTGGCTTTAGTCACTCCCAGTGGCTTGAAAGCAGAGTTTCAAATGCGTGTAGCCTCAGATTAGAATCAAGGCACAGGGACAGATAGGTTCCTGGGGCTGAGAGTTTTGAAGCATTCTCCATTTCATGGATTGAGAACCCTTCCCTGAGCACGTTTAATCTGCCAAGTAAAAGCAAAGCTCGAGAAAGAAACCCTGTTTTAAATTCTTTTCAAAAGGATGAGCTGGGAGAATCAAGCTGGCCAGTCTGGTTCTTTTGACTCATTAAAGGAATTAATTGTGGTTCCAAATGGAATTGGCTTTCCTGCTTAAGAAACCACCAGCGAGGAGGGTGAGGACTTCAAAGCCATTAGTTCATCCTATTTATGACTACAGCTACAATAAGGGAGGCAGAGATCCAAACTCAGCTGAGTGTCTGATTCTAGTGGGAACACAGTTTAATTTGATTTGTAACCTTTATTGTGTGTTTACCCTCCACAGACCCTTTTCTTACGAGGCAATGAGTAATCCTCACGGGAAACACTGAATCACTGTGGTCGTGCACAGACTGTGTGGCTTAGACCATTCACGATCTAACCGTGTGCTGTGCAATATTCAGCAGGTGATGTTTCTCAACCACAGACGGGTACTTTGAGGACTGAGTCAATACCTGGAATACTTAGAATAGCACTTAGCACCCAGTAACCACAATACCAGCATTTGTTGTTATTATTCTTACGTCAAGAGTAGGGACAATAAAGCAGATAGAAATCATAAAAATGAATAGCCAGAAAGAAGAGGAGCTGAAATCCAGGTATTGTAACTCTTAAAAACCATATTTGTTCAGCTATACACAATTTTATCATCTTTTAGGAGTACTTTTAGGAGTTCTCTTATAAGTAACACACATATCCTCAGTTTTTTTTAAACAAGCAGATTCAGTAATGTTCTGGCTTCCCAGGTGAGTCTGTGGTAAAGAACCTGCCTGCAGGAGAATTGAACAGCCTGAGGGTTCAGGCCCTGCGTTGGGAAGATCCCCTGGAAGAGGAAATGGGAACCCACTCCAGTATCCTTGCCTGGAAAATCCCAATGGACAGAAGAGCGTGGTGGGCCTCACTTCATGGGGGTCGCAAATCAGACACGAGTGAGCACACAAACTCAAACATCAGTGATGTTTGAGGTCTCCTTGCATAACAGTAACAGGATGACAAATATTCGGCAACTAACATTTGATTTAAATACTATGCCTTTTACAAATGTATATTTAATGTTTAATTTATATGTTGTATTGTAAATGCTGTCTTGTAATAATTACCTTTTCTCATGATGGAAAGTATAACACAATAGTCACTTAATAGCTAAAGGAAATGAAATGAGCACAAGTAACAAGATTTTTTTTTTTAAAGTATGGACTGCACTCCAAGGCCCTAATTGATAGGTGTGATGCTATTTTGTTCAACTTTTGTTACAGATGGAATAGTCCCTGATGCTGCAGAAAAACCTTGGAAGCATAAGGAAGTAGACTGCTGGGAGGAAGTTTTCTGAAGTTATCATAAATCACAAATGCACTACTGTGAGTGCAGATATTTAGGTTAGCAATGACAAAACAAAATGTAGAGCACAGGGAACTACACTTGTGATAAATCATGATGGAAAAGAATATGAAAAAGAATGCATTTATATACATATATATATGCATAACTGAGTCACTTTGCTGTAGAGCAGTAACACAACATTATAATTCTACAATATTTCAATAATTGTAATGTTGTGTTACTGCTGTACGGCAAAGTGGTTCAGTTATGCATATACATATGTATATATACATTCTTTTTCATATTCTTTTCATCATATTTCAATAAAAAAGAATAAAATTATATTAAGTAAAATAAAACTCCCCCCAAACAGGATAAAACTACATAAGAAAGAGGAATCTCACATTTCCCCTGATGACGTAGTTGGAATCACTCATAATATCCCGAGCCAGCCCAAAATCAGCGATCTTCGCCACTTTCCCGTGGGTCACCAGGACATTCCTGGCTGCCAGGTCTCTGTGAAGACACTAGAAAGAACGAGATGGGAGTGTGATTTACCCGGTTGTATGTTTTCACAGAGGACAATCTTTCCTATCGTTTCAAGTTCAGTAGGAGTTACAGAGGGCTTCGCTGATGGCTCAGATGGTAAAGAATCTGCCTGCAATGCAAGAGCTGCAGGAGACGTGGGTTCGATCCATGGGTTGGGAAGATCCCCTGGAGGAGGAAATGGCAACCCACTCCAGTATTCTTGCCTGGAGAATCCCATGGACAGAGGAGCCTGGTGGGCTGCAGTCCACGGGGTGGCAAAGAGTCGGACACGACTGAGCAACTAAGCCCACAGGAGTTACAGATGATGGAAGGGCAGATCATAGAGGCGTCTTCTCTTTACTGAGTCCTGAGCAGTCATCACAACAGGTAACACGGTGTTTGCACAAGTCAGCTGTTGTGCTGCAGCCACTGGTGCTCCTTGGGGAACATTCCCAGAGGCAAAGGGGCCAGGTTCTGAGAAGCAGGTCAAGCAAACCAGGTGCGTGTCTGGCTGTAAATGAGAGACACAGCAGCCCGGCCTCTGCTGGGCTCCAAAAGGGGTGCAGGAGCTTCTGGCAGAGACAAGTATGTTTCTCCTGACTGGAATGGAAAATAGCTTTGACAATAAAATGGCATAATATATTTTTAAAAATTCGGGAAAAATACTAGAAGTTTGGAAAGGTTGACTGAAGTGGAATGAGAAGCAGCCCTGGGCTTCCCTGGTGGCTCAATGGTAAAGAATCTGCCTGCCGGGACTTTCCTGGTTGTCCAGTGGCTAAAACTCCATGCTCCCAATGCAAGGGGCCCAAGTTCGATCCCTGGTCAAGGAACTAGATCCCACATGCTGCAATATCTTGCATGCTGAATCAAAGATGCTGTTTATCACAACCAAGAGCTGGCACACCCAAATAAGTAAAAAGAAAAAAGAATCCACCTGCCAATGCAGGGGACACAGGTCGATCCCTGATCTGGGAGCAACTAAGCCCCAGTGTCACAACTATTGAGCCTGTACTCTAGAGCCTGGGAGCCACAGCTACTAGAAAATTAACTTTTTTTTCCTCCAAAATATTACAAAATAAAATCTCTGCCAGCCCCAGCACGAACTCTGTTCAGAAAATCTTTTCTACACGGCCTCTCCACCCTTGGGTCTGACGTGTCTGTTTCTCCCCTGGGTTCCCAGAACTTAACTGAGCATAGCATTCATCTCAGTCTAGTAGCATCTCTGCTTTTCTTTTTCTCCCCATCAGAGATAAGACCTGCCTCTGTATCTTGGCACCTGTCATGGTGCCTGGCACCGGTCAGCAGGCAATGCAGGATGGATTCACGCAGCCTCGGAGGAAACCCAGGGCAGCCAGAGAAGTAGGGAGGAAACAAAGGGAAGAGAGTGACGGTGACTCCGAGGGACCTGCCTAGAGGGAAAACAGGGGAGAGAGTTCCAAAAAAGCAGATACACTGCAAACATTCTTATTAAAACAAGCTGGGGGGAGAGGGGGCGGCGGGCAGTAAAAGGCAGTGCCCCTTGACCTCCAATGGTGAGTAGTTTGAATATTTACCTAACAACAGGCAACCGGGTCCCACAGCAGGTCCAGCAACCGGGCTGGACCATCTAGGGAGATGCCATCAGCGTGTGTAAAGAAACTGGTGAAAGCGCTATTGCAGATGCAGAGCTGAGAAAGGGACTGACTCAGCAGCACGCTGTGAAGACAGGAGAGGAATATGTCCCGGGATGAGGGGTGGGGAAGGATTAGGAGACAGCATTCTTTTAACTATAGAGCAGGGATGCCCAACGTTGGAAAAGCAAAGCAGAGACATCAACATATATTGATTGGGTTGGCCAAAATGTTTATTTGGATTTTTCCTTTTTTCCTATGGAAAAAACCCGAACGAACTTTTGGGCCAACCCAACATCCACAAAAGAAAAAAAAATATTGGGATTCTAATTGGGGTTAACTAGAATTAATCTGGAGAGAACTGACTTTTAAACATAGAATGTCTCCTCTATGAACAAAATAGAACTCATTATTCAGGTCTCCCTTTTTGCCCTTTAACCAAGTTTCACAGGTTTCTTCATGTAGATCTTACATGTTTCTTGTTTATCTCAACCTGTTTCATAGTTTGGTTGTTCTTGTGAATAGAAATTTTTCCTGTCCTTCAAAGCTACTGATTTATTCCAGGTTCATCTTTTTCTTAAACCTGGGATATAGTCAACGTAATACATTATATTAGAGACAGCACATTTTACAATTTTTCATTTATTTATTTATGAAATTTTTTGGCCACTCCACCTGGCATGTGGGATTAGTTCCCCAACCAGGGATCAAACCTGAATCCCCTGTGGTGGAACTGTGGAGTCTTAACCACTGGACCACCAGGGAAGTCCCTGAGAGAGCACATTATTAAAGAAAGAAAGAAAGAAAAAAGTTGAAATTATTCTCTTCAAATTCAGGGAGAAAAGGGGAGAGTGCAAAGGGGCATGGAGGAGAGGGAGGGAGAGACTAGGAGACACTAAAGGAAAAGGTAGTGGGGGAGGAAGACGTTGGAGAAATAAAGAGAAAGTCAGATGGTAAGAAAACAGGAGAGGAAGTAGCCAGACAAGTGGCTGAAGTTGGCTTACAGGCAGCAGACATTTGACGTGTCAGAGAAAGGGCAGGACTGAAAGACTATTACAGAAAGAATGCAAAATTAGGGTAGAGTCCCTGGAATGAGGAGGCTCTGAGGTGTCTGTGTAGCAGCCCCAGTGGATTAGTAGGCTCTCATAGCAGACACAGGTGGCCAGGGTGGCCGGCCTGGCCAACAGTGCCCCCAGGATCTGAACCTCCACCCATCCCCTGGGTCAAATGCAGGACACAGGCTGAACAACCTGAAGTGACTGTCTTGGCCACGACTATACGACTATACGTGGCATTGAGGTGGGATTTCTGAGGACCTCCTGTCTGGAAGTTTCGGGGACTTTGGGCAGCCTGAGAGGGCTGGGATAGCCATCATGGAATAAGGGATCCCGGACCTTTATACTACAATTAGCCAAGAGCCCCAGTAACATCTTAGGTGACTCCAACCGTGCACAGGAGGGAAAGACAGACTTGAAGGGCTGCAAGTTAAAATAAACAAGAAAAAAAAAAAAAACCCAACCAGCACCTCTTCTTCCAAATTATCTTTTTGTTGTCGTTGTGAGTTTTGCCTTTAAAAAGGAGCTTACCGACTTAAATTCCAGAAATTCCATTCCTTTGGCCACTTGATATGCAAAGCAAAGGAGATCTTCAAAGGTCAGTACATTCAGGTCTTCTTCTTCCTCCAGCCTTTTTTGGTTTTCGTATTCAATTTCATCTGTAAAATAGAACTGGTGCTCATTTTTGCCAAAATGCAAAGAAGCTGCCTTATGGAAGGGGGGAAGGGCGAGATAAGGGGAGGGGATTTAGAAGTACAAACTATTATGTATAAAATAAGCTACAAGGATAAATTGCACAACACAAGAAATATAGCTGATATTCTATAATGAATATACATGGAGCAGAACCTTTAAAAATTGTGAAGCACCATATTGTACATCTGTACAATATATATTGTAACTTATATAATATTGTACATTAGCCATACTTCAAAAAAAAAGTTACTTTATAAATCTCTGTGAGCACCTCGTGTACAAATGGAGCTGTTACATCATCTTTCTGGTGGTCCCAGGGTTAACCTATTTATGCAGAGTACTGTGAAGCCTAGGAGGCTTCCCAGGCAGCTCAGTGGTGAAGAATCCTCCTGCCAATACAGGAGACATCAGTTTGATCCCCACTTTTTGGCTGAATGACTTTGAACAGCTGAGCCACAATTTTCTCATGTGTAAAAGAGGGCTGATCAAACTTTCCTTATTGGACTCTTAGAAGGATTGACTGGAAGAACATTAAAGGCACAGACAGTTCATAAAATGTAGTAGATAATTGGTCTTTCTTTTCCCTACGTGGCAAAAATACCTAGTGCAAAAGAAAGGCATCTGGGACTTCCAGATCTCCTGGAAGACAAGTGGCAACCCATTCCAGTATTCTTGGCAGGATAATTCTGTGGACAGAAGAGCCTAGGGGGCTAGAGTCCATGGGGTTGCAGAGAGTCCGACACGACTGAGCATGCACGCATCTGCATACATGCAGCCTAGGCAGAGTCACCTAAAGAGTCTCTTTGATTAGAGGAGTGAATTCTCCAGCTCTTGGGTGATGATGAATCAGAGGTCTCAGGTGCTCTTCTTTTTTTTTTTTTGGCAGCGCCACATGGCTTGGGGGATCTTAGTTCTCTGACCAGGGATCGAACTCAGGCCCCCTGCATTGGAAGCACAAAGTCTTAACCTCTGGACCGCCAGGGAGGTCCCAGATGCCCTTCTTTTGCACTAGGTAGTCCTGCCACATCGGGAAAAGAATGACCAGTTATCTACCACATATTATGAACTGTTTGTGCATTTAATGTTCTTCCGGTCAATCCTTCTAAGAGTCCAATGATGAAAGTTTGATTAGCCCCCTTTTACACATGAGAAAACTGTGGCTCAGCTGTTCAAAGTCATCCCGCCAGAAAGTGGGGAAACCCGGGGGGTTAACCTGACTTCCATCTGACTCCAGAACTCATCATTACTTCCACTTACTAGGTAATAAGTGCTTCTAATAAATTTATGACTTTTAAAAAGACTAACCTGACTGATCAAATAAAACAGCCCTTCATGTTTATGAGCTGAAACATTGACATAAAATTCATAATACATACATTGACGGTTTTTTACTACCTTTAGGGCAAACATGCATTAATGAAGTCTATAGATGACGTTAGCAAAGAAAAACATGCTTTCGCATTTACACACCTTTAAAAAATATAATAGTAAACACAGAACTTTTGCATCTGTTTCTATTTGGAAGCGCTGTTTAGAATAAAATATTACCTTCAGACTGAAATGAATTCCCATTGAACCCTGAGATAGGATCTGAGTCCGGGTGTATTTGAACTTCTCTTGAACCTGGCATACTATTTTAAAAAAAGAAAAGTTATATCATTATTTATGTTCTTTTGAGTAGAGATTTTATTTTAAAATATACAACTCATCAAAGAAATGAATTCCAATTACAAGTGGGGTTTTAAATTAAAAGCATAGCATCAACCTGTCCTTTTCTTGTGTGTGGACATTAAAAACATCTGTGTAATTGAGCTTGTCCATCAAACTAGGTTAAGAGTGATTCCCATTCTCTGTTTGGAATCTTCTGGTTCAAAGAGGACCTCACTCAGTTCTTCCCACAAGCCTACAAGCTGGGTGTCAAAGCCACATTTCATAAAAGAGAAATTAGGCTGGATGAGATAAATATGATTTGCTGAAATCACGAAGCTAATAAGGAGTGTGACTTTCCCTATAAAAGTCCATGCCACGCAAATCTTCTATAGAGAACTTGAAGTGTTTCATCATCGTTTGTTTCTTTTTTTTCCAAATTGGTCTTTGTAAAGCTCATTTCCTTTCCCTGTGAAATTAACAAGTAGTAACACTGAGAATCTCTGTTATGTATAACATAGAACTCTTCACTGAGGAATTCTGTATGCATGATATACAATGATTCCATTTTTTCCAGCATAAGAGTTTACTCTAATTACAATGTCCATATCTTTACAAAATGGTTTAATGATTTCAGACCACAAATATTCCAAAAGTAATTGCTTTGTGTTTTTAATATCCAGTGACTGGAATGAACTGAAGGTGCTGAGTTGACCACCACGGTTTTCACTAACCAGAGTGCTGGTCACACATGACTCTGTTCTAGAGCACAGATGACATTACAGAATCCTCTTGGTCTAAGAATATGAACTGAGAAACGAACACAGAAGGGAAGATTGGTGTGAATTGTCAAGGACAGCTGCACAAAGACATGCCTGGGGTCTCCATGGGGTCCCCGGCTTCAGGATGTTAGTCTGTCTCAGCACTAGAAGGCCAGAGGCATGTGCTGAAACATACATGCCAAGAAAACAAGGAATCTCAAACGCACCCTCCATACATCCCCCCATAAAGTTAAAAGTCTTTAACAAGTCCACCTCTAGAAAAAGGGACAGCTTTCATGTAGGAGGGAAATAGAAATGCACTAGGGATTGAGGACCATTCTATCAGAGCGCCTGTGAATTCACTCTGAGAAGGGTGTTATTGAGCTACAACGTTCAAGTAATCAGCAAGAAATGTCCAAGGATGAGGATGAGCATTCTGCCAAACCTACAGCCTGTGGGGACCACGAACCACTCAGGAGCCCAATGGATGGCAGAGCACAGAGACGAACATCACCCCGACTTTATTTTGCTCCCATAGTTATGCCAATCAATCCATCCTAATTTTTCAAAATCCATTTTATGACTTTAGAGCTCTTTTGTGCAATACTCCCAGGACCTGCACTACTTTCTAGGAATATAACAGGGACTTTGGGAAAGGCGCCCTTTCTTCTTACCAATGTCCATATGTCAATCAGGAGGCCTGACAGATTGAATTACTCACCTTTCCTAAAACTGAATATATGTCTAGAATGTGATTGTGCAAGTGGGCTGAAATCACTGGTTCAGCTACAGTGTCTGTACTGTAGGACAGGGGAAACCTCATTGTTCATATCAGCAGGGAAACTATGGCAAAGATAAATGACCTTCCTAGGTCTTCAAACACACAGACCACACTGTGCTGGACAGTGGCCCTTAGAAACTGACTGGTGGGGTGCATTTAACCATCATACTTTGTCTGCTCTGTAATGTATTATTTTAAGTCTCTTACCTGGAATTAGGGTGTGATTGGAAAGTGGGATAAAAACTGAAATTATGTTCCTTGAAAATCTCCGTCCACGTCCTGTGAAATTTTTCTCTTTTACTTCTTAGATAGTTGAGAAGGTCGCCATAGCAACAGTATTCAAAAATCAAGTAAATTGGTCCTGAAATAGTGACGGTTTTAATTCCAGGTATACAGACACCACATAGTTTTTTCAGACATCTGTGTAGCAGAAACCTCACTCTATGAGAACTTGGTGGGGAGAGGTGGGAGGACAATTCTCTCCGAACCTATCTCATCTTGGACTTTAAAGTCAATTTCAGTTTTTTGTCCAGACTCTTTGGAAAGCTGTCTCTTCTTGCCTTCCACTTTGGCTCAGCCAATAACCACTGGCCCCCAGGATTCTCCAGTTTACAATGGATAATAATATGCTGCCTGCACTGGGACCACTTGGTAAATATATGCTGATTTGTGGTTTGCCTGAGGAGGGAGAAATATATCCCTGCTGCTGCTGTTGCTGCGTCGCTTCAGTCGTGTCCAACTCTGTGCGACCCCATAGACGGCAGCCCACCAGGCTTCCCGTCCCTGGGATTCTCCAGGCAAGAACACTGGAGTGGGTTGCCATTTCCTTCTCCAATGCATGAAAGTGAAAAGTCAAAGTGAAGTCGCTCAGTCGTGTCCGACTCTAGCGACCCCATGGACTGCAGCCTACCAGCCTCCTCCGTCCATGGGATTTTCTAGGCAAAAGTACTGGAGTGGGGTGCCATTGCCTTCTCCGAATATATCCCTAGTCACCTCTTTTTTTTTTAATTTTATTTTTAAACCTGATACACTGTATTAGTTTTGCCAAACATCAAAACGAATCCGCCACAGGTATACATGTGCTCCCCATCCTGAACCCTCCTCCCTCCTCCCTTCCCACACCATCCCTCTGGGTCGTCCCAGTGCACCAGCCCCAAGCATCCAGTATCGTGCATTGAACCTGGACTGGCAACTCGTTTCATACATGATATTACACATGTTTCAATGCCATTCTCCCAAATCTTCCCACCCTCTCCCTCTCCAACAGAGTCCATAAGACTGTTCTATACATCAGTGTCTCTTTTGCTGTCTCGTACACAGGGTTATTGTTACCATCTTTCTAAATTCCATATATATGCATTAGTATACTGTATTGGTGTTTTTCTTTCTGGCTTACTTCACTCTTTATAATAGGCTCCAGTTTCATCCACCCCTAGTCACCTCTTAAAGGGCTTCCGAGGTCCTGCTAGTGGTAAAGAATCTGCCTGCTAATGCAGGAGACAGCAAGAGATGCGGGTTTGATCCCTGGGTTGGGAAGATCCCCTGGAGGATGGCACAGCAACCCACTCCAGTAATTCTTGCCTGGAGATCCCATGGACAGAGGAGCCTGGCGGGCTGCAGTGCATGGGGTTGCAAAGAGTCAGACCTGACTAAAGTGACTTAGCACGCACGCACCTTTTAAATCCATTTTCTCCTTATTTCTGGCTGGCTGACCCCAAAGGAGTGACGTTTGGGCACAGGGTTCGGGCAATTCCAGGCAGAAGGGAGAGAATCAGAGCATGGGCGCCACTGGATTCTCGGAGAATAGAGTTTGAAGGCCCTCCATGGCTGTACTTATTTAAAGCAGCCCAGTTGGGGCAGTGGCCAAGCTCTGCAGCCAGGGAGAAGCACCTCCTGGGCAGGTAGAGAAACACAAAATGTGCTTGCGACGTTATTATTATTTTTTTTAATTTAACTTTTTTGCCATGTCACGCCACGAGGCTTGCAGAGTCTTAGTTCCCTGACCAGGAATTGAACCCTGGACACAGCAGTGAAAATGCCATGTCCTAACCACTGGTGGTGGTGATGGTTCAGTGCCTAAGTCATGTCCGACTCTTTGCGACCCCATGGACTGAAGCCCGCCAGGCTTCTCTGTCCATGGGATTCACCAGGCAGGAATACTGGAGCGGGTTGCCATTTCCTTTTCCAGGGGATCTTCTTGACCCAGGGATAGAACCCGTGTCTCCTCCACTGCAGGCGGATTCTTTACCGCTGAGCCACCAGGGAAGCCCCCTAATCACTGGATAGTCAGGGAATTCCTTTTAAGTAAGTTAGAATTCCATGACATTGCCCAGTGAAGACTGGCATTGTCTACACTGATGCATCTAACCTGGAAGCACTGTATGTCTAATCCCACTTGGGTTTGGGGGCCCACACTGTGACTGCGAAAAGGAAAGAAACAGGACAACAAACACCATCTTTGTCTCCAGGCTAAAATGTTTTCTTCTAGGTGATCTGAGTGGGAACCGGTTACCTGACAGGGTGCACGCCCCCAGGAGATTCACAATATTCTCGTGGCTGCCCAGGTGGGTCATCATTTTGAGTTCAGACATGAGAGCCTCTCTCTCCGAGCTGTCTGCTTTTTCT
The DNA here is from genome assembly GCF_029407905.1 of Bubalus kerabau. Lineage (NCBI taxonomy): Eukaryota > Metazoa > Chordata > Mammalia > Artiodactyla > Bovidae > Bubalus > Bubalus kerabau. The sequence continues at coordinate 32,583,482 of NC_073635.1, read as the reverse complement.
GTCAATGGCAGGGCATCACAAATGAAAAATGGAAGTAAAATAGGTATTTTAGATTATTTGATAAATTAAAATCTTCCTCTGTTCAGAGAAGATTTGCATAAGAGTTTTAAAATACATTCAATAATACATACATTTTGAATAGTAATGCACTATGTTTTAAGGCAGAATTTCAAAGATTGCAGCATGAAAGTTGAATCAAATAATGTGCTTTTTCTACTGGACTTTACTCTACATGCAACATAAAAACCTTTAGAATTGACCCTTAAACAAGAAAAGAAAAAAAATAATAACACATGACTTTCCTCCACAGTAGAAGTTAATGAATATGCTGAAGGGAGAAGAATGCTTTTTTTTTTTCTTTTTTGACTCTTGGTTTGTTGAAGTCATAGAGTGACAAGATGGGAATGTTAGTGAGGGTTCCAGCCTGTGATCCTCAGATCTAGAACCTTAAATTTGTCAGGAATCCAACAGTCAGGAGGTCATGCAAGCTGCCTGAGTGCTCAGTTGCTAAGCTGGCTCTAACTCTTAGTGACCCTATGGACTGTAGCCCTCCAGGTTACTCTGTCCATGGGATTTTCCAGCCAAGGATATTGGAGTGGGTTGCTATTTCCTTCTTTGGGGGTTTTCCCCACCCAGGGATTGAACCTGCCAACCCATGTCTCCTGCATTGGCAGGCAGATTCTTTACTGCTGAGCCACCTGGGAAGCCTGGTGAGAAGGTCAGGGAGGACCAATTCTCACTGACCAAGTTCTCAAGAAACTCCTTACTTGATAATGAGGACCATCATTGCTGACTAGGCTAGAATGTATCTACTACTTCCCCTGGAGTAAGGCTAGATAGTTTAGCAAATTTTACTTGGCATCTTGCTTAGAAATATAGCATGGAGGTACTTATTGGTGAATTTAAAGATCTCCTGTCATTGAGGCCAATGTGCCCAGGTAGTCAGGACACCTGCTGCTGCCAGGAGGCTGCTGGAGCCCTAGAGGCCAGGGCAGGGTCTCAGGATCTTGCCCTCCAGGCACCCACCCCTCTGTTTCTTTACATTCAATGGAGATTTGATTGGCTATTTCTGGGTATCATTGTTTCATCCTGGAAGATGCTAGCCTTTGTGCGGCTTTTCCAGAGCTTCAGTACATATACTTTGACTTGTGTGAGCTCTCAGGAGCATCCGGATTTCCAACTCCTTGGCCTAGGAGTGACATCGGGACCCACTCTGCGTCCCATCTCCCGCTGCCTCACGTTGTACAAGGGTTCATGCCTTTCGGGTGTCCATGTCCTGTTCCTCATGACCCAAAGGACATACTTTACAACGACCCTAACTTTTTCAAAGCACTTTCATATACCACTACCTGACTTTCATTCATTCATTCAACAAGTATTTATTGAATGCCTACTGGGTAGGAGGCAATGTGCCAGGACTTGGGGGAATAAATAGTAGAAAGACACAGCCCCTGTCTTCCTGGAGCTCACAGCCCCCTTGAAAGGGGAGACAAGTAAATAAACATAGTGTCATTAAATGCCATATGGGACGAGCGAATCTATTGATGAAACAGAAGCAGACTCACAGACAAAGAACAGACTTGTGGTTGCCAAGGAGGAGGGGCGTGGGGGGGAGAGGTGGACTGGGACTTTGAGGTTAGCAGATGCAAATTATTATCTATAGGATGGACAAGCAACAAGGTCCTACTGTATAGCAGAGGGAACTAAATTCAATATCCTGTGATAAACCATCACGGAAAAGAATATAAAAAATAATGTATACATATGTACAACTGAGTCACTTTGTTGTATAGCAGAAACTAATACAGCACTATAAATCAATTATACTTCAATAAAAATAAAAAACAAATGCCACGTGGAAAATGAATGTAGCATGCTGCCCCACACAAGAGGGACACCTAACTCAGACTTAGGGAGGGTGGGGAAGGGGATACTAAATGTTTATGCTGAGACCTGAGGGAAAACAGGAGTTAACCAAGTGAACTCAGAGTGGGAAGGATGAGGAAGAAGTCCTGAAGTCACTGGATGGGCCAAGATCAAGAAAGAGGACCACATGGAAGCAACCTAAATGTCCATCAACAGAGGAATGGATAAAGAAGATGAGGTACAATGGAATATTACTCGGCCATAAAAAGGCATGAGACTATGCCATTTGCAGAGACATGGACAGATCTAGAGACAGTCAAACAGTGAAGTAAATCACAAAGAGAAAAACAAATACCATACAATATCACTTATATGTGAAACCTAGGAAAACGGTACAGGTGAATTTATTTGCAAAGCAGACACAGAGAACAAGCTTATAGATACCAAGGGGTGGCGGAGTAGGATGAACTGAGAGACTGGGATTGAAATATATACACTGTTGATACTATGTATAAAATAGATAACTAATGAGAACCTACTGTAGAGCACAGGGAACTCGACATAATGCTCTATGGTGACCTAAATGGGAAGGAAATCTAAAAAAGAGGAAATATACGTATATGTGCAACTGACTCACTTTGCTGTACAGCAGAAACTAACACAACATTGCAAAGCAACTGTGTGAGTGTGCGCTCAGTTGTGTCTGACTCTTTTGCAACCTCATGGACTGTAGCCCACCAGCTCCTTCTGTCCATGAAATTCTCCAGGTAAGAATACTGGAGCAGGTTGCCATTTCCTATACTCCAGGGTATCTTCCCAACCCAGGGATCAAACCCACGTCTCTTGCGTCTCCTGCATTGGCAGATGGATTTTTTACCCCAGGAAACCTCAAAGCAACTATACTCCAATGAAATTTAAAAAAAGAAAAAGAAAGAGATAGAGGACAGCATCCAAAATATACAGATCTGCTCTTATGAGGCTTGCAGACTACGGGGGCAGCTAACACACTAGTTAAATAAATAAACAGCCATGTAATTATAGTTGTGATCAATTTTATGGGAGGGAAAAGCCCAGAGGGAGCTGGGCTATAGCATCTAGCAAGGAACTTGAGCTCATCTGGGGCGTGAGAGACAGCTTCCCAGAGGAAGTGGTATCTGAGCTGAGATCTACAGGAGGAGCAGGCGGTGATGCCGTGAAAGGGGAAGGGGAAGGATGGATGTGCAAAGGCCCTGAGGCGGGAAGAGCACGGCACTCTAGAGGAACTGAGAGCTGCGAGGGCAGAGGCGAGCTGCAGCCATGTCGTGCTGGGCTGTGTGGACTGTGCAAGATGAAAGCAACTGGGAAGGTTAAGTAGGAAAATTATATGACCAGCTTTGCATTTCAGAAGCATCACTTGGGCTTCAGAATCCAGAAGGAGGTTAGAGTGCATATAGAGTAGCTTCTTCGAAGGCTGGTGCATCCATTTGGAAGAGACAGGCAGTAACAGGGGTTAAGAGAAAAGAGGATGGACTCAAGTGGCACCTGCAGGAAGCCTGATAGGAATAGTTACAATGAGGATGGTTTCTAGGATGAGTCAGTCCCAGGTCCCTGGTTGGCCCAACTGGGTAGCCCATGGCCAGTCACTGGTACTTATAAACCAACCGGTGAGAGAGGGAGTATCAACCAAGGGCCAGGGTTGGAAGAGTCCACTTTGGATAGGCTGTCTTTGAGGGACCCTGGAGACATTCAGGCATGTGGACATAACCCGAAGCTTAGCAGGGAGATGCAATTGTGAGAACCACTGGTACACGGGATGAGGTCATGGGCGAGCTGAGACAGCCCTTGAGTATGAGGAGTGGAAAGGAAAGTGGGACCCGGAGCAAGCCTTCAGGAACTCCACGTGAGAGATGGATGAGAAGATGAGGGAGCAGCCAAGGACAGTGCAGCAGTCAGAGGGTGGGAGGAAGCCAGAAGAATACAGCGCCATGGAAACTGAAGGAAGAGAGCACATAAAGATGGAGGGACCCGTCGATCGTGCCAACTGGTGTTGAAAATTCAAGCAACATGAGGACAGAAAAATGCCCATTAGACTTAGTTCATGGTGGAGGCAGTGGAGGGTGGGGTCATGATCACTTAGAGCCAGCTGGGGGCGCTCTTGCTAAGTGAATGATGCTCACGGAGGCTGTTGGGAGGGAGGGGTGAGAAACGAGTGGGGATACAGTAGGCACGGATTCCCTCTTCTACCCGGCGCCCATGTCACCATATAAGACACACAGCTGCCTGTAGCAACGGTAACCCCAAAGCTGAAAAGCACCTAAGCAGACAGAGGAGAGGAAGAAGAGGTGGACTTGAGTTTTATATTCATGACTTAGTGGACACCAACCCCAACACACTCCCTTTTTAAGCTTTGAAGCCGGGCAAGCAGTACCCATAACCATGATGGAAAAGAGGAGGTGGCAGGCGGCACCTCCCCTCTTGGCGCGTCTCTGTACCTTTCAGCATCTTGACTGCAACCTGGATGGAGACCCCTGTCTTACTAATTCCATAGGCGGTCGCATTCATCACTTTTCCAAAAGCACCGGACCCCAGGACCTTCCCTGCAAGACACGTGGTGAGTGAGTGAGCGTTCGCTGAGGATTTTCCCACAGGAAGGAAACAGGGGAAACATCCGATTCTTACCAAATTCTAAGTTTTCTCTTGGAAACTCCCATTTGAGATCATACTCATATTCTCTGAAGTCAATGTACAAGTACTCGTTATCCAGAGAGCCGGTCACTTGCACCATCTGCAGCTGGCTTTCGTACCGAAATTGCTTCCAAGAGGGAATAATGAGTCAGTTAGCCACAGGGCATTCTTCAGATATGGGACACAGTGAAGGCTTTTTTTTTTTAAACCTTTGCTTTTACCTTTTTGTACTTGTGACAAATCAGCATGGTTAAAATGGCAATGAAGGGAAGACAGAGGCCAATTGTCGCATAGAATGAGATGTTGTCCTGGATGGAAGGGAAGGGCCCTGCAACAGAAGAGCATCCCGGAGCAGTGGGTGAGAACCCGGAGATCGCAGGCTCGCTACAACCTCTCACATCCTGTCTGAAGGGCTGTTATTTGTGATGCTTACAAGCCCTCTACGCACAGAAGCCCACAGAAAAATCAGGCCATGTTCATATAAAGGACACTTCCCTCCCAGAAAATTTTAGATGATTCTGAACCCATTTTATTTATTTGGCCACACCCTGTGGCATGTGGGATCTTAGTCCCCTGACCAGGGATGGAACCCATACCCCCTGCATTGATGCACAGAGTCTTAACCACTGGTCGGTCAGGGGAGTCCCTTTGAGCCCAGTGTAAAAAATCATTTACTAGGGGTTTTAAGGATTACATCTATTTAAACCCACAGGATAGTCAAGCCAGATTAAAAAAAAAAAAAAAGAAGAAGTCTGTCTACCATATATAAAATAGATAAAAAACACAGTCCTAGTATATAGCACAGGGGACTATATTTAATACCTTGTAATAAACTATAATGGAAAAGAATCTGAAAAGTCACACATGTGACTGAATCAAGAATGTTTTTCTACTATACATAAAGTAGACAAACAACACAGTCCCACTATACAGCAAAGGGAACTATCAACATATTCTGTATTTTGTAATAAACTATAATGGAAAAGAATTTGAAAAAGAATACATATATAAAACTGCATCACTTTGCTGTACACCCAAGACTAACACAACATTGTAAATCAACTATACCTCAATTTGAAAAAAAAAGAAACTAGTGTTCCCACAGTGAAGCTGTCATATGAATGTGGGGAAGTTAGTTTGGGGATGCTGGTGATTCTAAAGCATTAGTGTAGGCGGCCAGGTTTCAGAATTGCTTAATTTCAGAGGGCTCTAAATATCAAACCAAAAATGATAAAACAGCAGGCTAAAAGGCAAATAAGGAGATTAACTGAAAGGGAAAGAGGTAAAGACTCCAAATTACTAAATCTATCTCCCTGGATCTGGATCTCTGTTTGTTGTTGCTGTTGTTCAGTCGCTAAGTTGCGTCCGACTCTTTGCGACCTCAGGGACTGTAACCCACCAGGCTCCTCTGTCCATGGGATTCTCCAGGCAAGAACCTGGAGGTTGCCATTTCCTTCTCCAGGGGATCTTTCTGATCCAGGGATCAAATTTGAGACTCCTGCTTGGCAGGCAGATTCCTTACCACTGAGCCACCAGGGTTGTCAGGGTAGATGCCCACTATACCAGGAGTTTGGGGTTCTATCCACATTACCTGAATTCATGAGTTACAGTAACATCAGTAGAAGTCACTTCGCCCTTAAACTACAGAACATGTATATTCAGTGGGGATTCCTGCCTGACTCAAAAAGCCTTCTCATCTCTAACACTGAATCTGCACACTCTTGTAAAACTCCCCCAAATAAAAGCCAAAGACAGGGCTTAACTTCTAGTGGGGAATTCCTGAAGGTGGCATGTTTCAATAGTGATTGCTGTCTACCTGGTGAGCTCAGAAGGATTGTCTCACAGGACGTGCCGAGGGCATTATAGGCACAACACTTCACCAGGAACCCTTTGACAGCCTCACTCATGTTCAGCGTGCTGCTCGATATCCACTGTCCAAACACTTTCCTGTTGGCCTTTTTATTCCAAATTCCTTCTGTGATTTCTTCTGTGCAGCTGAAAAGAAATGGCAGAGAAGTCAGAGGGGCGTGGCTGTCATCAGATTAGAAGTGAGGGTTTCTCTAATGGGGTCTGTAAGAGACACATCTATTATAGGTTATCAGAAACAATCTGATCATTGAGAATTACGGTCGACTAGGAAGGTAAGCATTTGAAATGCTCTAGCGTTCCTTCTTAAACTGAATTCACGAGAAAGCGTCAGTACGTCAGAGAGAGTTTCATGTTCTTCTAACACAGAGAGGCCAAGGTCCTCATTACTTGGGGGACTTGTCTGAGCACTTCTTCCAGGTCCAAGATGGTATAGGGTACCCATCAGAGGAGCAAGAAGCCTGACTTGCAGATGCCTCAGCCAGCACTTGAGGTTTCCCTGTAGAAAACAAGAGGAAAAACAAGCTCATGGAGTAATGCACTTTTCAGAAAGGCTTTGCAGTCAGGCTTATAGAGGCTGCCCGTGCACCGTAAGCAGTTGTGCTTCTTGGAGGGTGTCTCAGGCAGGACTCAAAGAGCGGGGTCCTTTCCCCTTGTCATGTCACCTTCGGTGCAGGCAGCCCTACCACCTCTCTGGGGAGCACCCCCTGTCCAACACTAGACCCTTCCTGGAGAGAACGCAGGTGTAGACTCTATCTACTTGCTCACCCTAAAATGAGTCTTAGCTTCAGGAGAAGCATCTGCAGAAAAAGTCCAACGAAAGGTACTCTCCTCTTTTCATAGACCAAAGGAACAAAAATTATTAAAACAACTAAATGGCAGGTAGTATGACTTTTGGCCTTTTCTTAACATGATCTTTCAAAGTACTAAAACCAATAAAGTGACACACTAAAGCCCCTTCAGAAAGGACATGGACTCAGCATCTTAACTTAAAAGGATGAACCCAGAAAGAGGTGTGTGTGTCAACAGAGCCAGGAGATAAGAAAGTACAATTTCAGAACACTTCCACAGGTCAACACAGTTTCATCACACTCCTTCCCTAAGCCATTGCTTAGCTCTTCCTGGTCCGAGTTAATACATCATTAAGGAGTCACAAGAGTGAAATAAAATTTCTTGACTACTTCATTTTATTTCGATTTATTTATTTTTAAGTGGAGGATAATTGCTTCACAATATTGCGTTGGTTTCTGCCATACATCAATATGAATCAGCCATAGGTATATGTATGTCCCCTCCCTCTCGAACCTCCTCGCACCTCCCACCCCGTCCCATCCCTGTAGGTTGTCACAGAGCCCCGATTTGAGCTCCCTGCCTTATATAGCAAGTCCCCCTGTCCGTCTAATTTAATATGGTAATGTATGCCTCCATGCTACTCTCTCCATTCACCCCACCCTCTTCACTTACTTCTTATATTCAGTGTGAACTCTTTTGTGAACTGGGCGTCATCATTTTCTGCATGGAAGATATACTGTCCTGGCTGGTGTTTATGGTTGCAAAACTTAGATATGCTGTTGGAAAAAGAGTTAAAGACAGACTTAGCCAGATTCTTTGAGGAGATGCTGAAATGAGTGATGGTGTGCTTGGGAAGAGTCTCCCTGGAGACACTTCAGTCTCTCAAGCTCAGTGGACAGGAGGTGTCTTCACTTGCTACTCAAAGTGTGGTCCATAAACAGGCAGCATCAGCCTCGATATTATCTGGGAATTTGTTAGAAATACAAAGTCCCAATCCCCCTGCACCCCTCCACACACACACCTACTGAGAGTCTGCATTTTAAGATGATTTCCTTGTGATTCACATGCACATTAAAGGTTGAGAAGCACTGATCCAGGCTGGGGCTCCTAAGAGAGACAAGAAGGTTCCAGCCACTATGGTTACATCCATTCCAGACTAGTCTGACTTCCCAGAAACATGGAAAAACCTTGGCGGGTGGCAGAGCCCATGACCCCTCAACCTCCTGAAAGGACAGCTCTCTGAAGTTGGTCCATGGCAGGACCTATGACCAGCCCTTGACTCCCATAGCAATTAACAGTGACGAGGGCTCAGATCCATTGAGTTTGTCCAGAAATCTCTGGGTGGTCTCAGCAGGCTCTAGTATCTTCTTGGAGTGCTCATCCCTCATACCTACCAGGTATCTGGTATTGGGGATTACCCGTTATACCTACCAGGTACATCGTACAGGGGATCAAGTTAGGCCAACTGATCAGGGACCCTGGAAAACAACCTAATTATTTAGACCTGATGGAGAAAGCAGGGAGGGGATGCTGTGGACTCCTAAGCAGGAGAGGAAAGTGATGAACAGTATTTCAGTTAAGAGTGAAATGCAGCAGGAAAGTGTATGGGAGGGAAGTCTGGAAGTAGTTGTTCAAATACCCAGCAAGTCCTTCATTCATTCATGGATTCACTCATTCATTCTCCCATCAATGGCACAGGCTGTTTGTGGGAGGAATTCAGAATACAACAGTCAGTCAGAAAAACAGATTTCTGTTCTCACAGAACGAAGGGTTCAAAGGCAGACAAGTAAATGTGCAGCTACGGTGCAATGTGGAAAGTCGTGGGAGAGAAGTAAAAGGTCAGACTTGAGAGCTCAGAGTGTGAAAAGAGGAGTGTTGTTGAAGGCAGGGAAAACGGGGAGGGAGCGGAAACAGCCAACCCAAGAGGCACCAGGACCACGAGGGGCAGCAGGTGCTGGACCAGATGTGAAGACGAAGGAGAGACCAGAATCCCAGCTGATTCCTGAGTCGAACCACCCGCCTAGCAACCGACAGAGCAGCTTCTGAGCACCGGTTTACCTGACGCCAACGTTCTGCAACCTTAACTTGGAAGCTCAAAGGTAATTCTGACTGTGGACAGTGATGGGAGATTCCATTTCCTACCAAGTGAGCATCTAACACACTTTTTGTTTGCCTCGTTAATAAGAAGGCTGAAGAGGCAGAAAGGGGACTTTCTTATCTTGACCTACTTCGGGACAACGAGAAGGAAATGGTTGCTGCAGTAGAAAATGACAGAAAGATGGGGGGAAAGCCAAATTATAACTTGAGGGAGAAAAGTAAGCAACACTACATGCACTCCCAGACTTTACGAAGGCAGGGTTTAAGAGAAAGATGTATGTCCACAAGGGAAAATGTAATTCTCGCTGGACAATAGCCAAAGACTCTGAAAAGGAACAAGAGATTTAAAAAGAAGCCAGTCTGGCTGGCCAGGGACCATGCTAAAAGCATCATTCAATTTGATAAAGAAATGACCAGTACAACAATTGATAATTGCATAGACCAAAGCAATCTGGTTCGTCTTTTTTTTTTTTTAAGTGGAGACTGCATTGCTTTTATTTTCTCTTCGGCTGCACCCCTTGGCATGTGGGATCCTAGTTCCCCGACCAGGAATCAAACATTGGAAGTGCAGAGTCTTAACCACTGGACTGCCAGGGAAGTCTCAGAAATCTTTTTTTTGAACGGTTTCCCTCCTAAGTCTCTTGTGCTGTCTGAATGGAGCCTGACTTGCCATGGACAGATGAGATCGTATTTGAAACGTTCTCGCTCTTCCAGGCAGGAAACTGGTCACAGAAACAGCCCGGACAAAAAATTGAATATTCAGGTCCTCCTCAAACACTTGTCCACTTGTCCTATTTATGGCCGTTGACCCCTTCAAGGGCAACGACTGCAGCGCTGACCCTCCCCTGGAAACTCCAGGAGGACTAACCAGTTAGGACCAGGGAGTTTCAAAACTTCCTCTTTCCCTGGGACTTTTCTGAAAATGGCCAGCAGGCAGGAGATGGGAGATCAGGAAACGGGTTCATGGCGAAACACCTTTGGTAACTAAGATGTATTCTCAGTATAAATGAGAAGGGATTTCTCCTCTGTTACGAGCAAAATGCAGGTGATTTTCAGTTTTCATTTAGTAGCCAGAGGGGAGGAGTTGAGAAGTCACAAGTATTTCCAGCAGCGCAGGGAGTAATTTCACTAGAAAGAAGGCTTTGTTCAAAGAGCAAGGGATGATGAAAGACAAACCAGAGGACAGGGAATAATAAAGTGCAGGTTGGGGAAGCTGAGAGCTTCTGAAACCAGAGAGTTAGGGGCTGGCAAGACTGAGGGACTCCACGTGGCACTGAGGGAGGCCCCATCAGGAGACCCTGCCCACTCAGACAGCGGGGTGTGGAGCGGGCACAGTTTGGCTGAAATTGAACCTGGTCCACACATGTTTCTGTCCAGGGTCAGACACAGGGGTGGGAGAGATGCTGCTGATTTTATGTCACTCTACATAATACTAAGCTCACTTTTATTTCAGGGCAGCCCAGAATCCTGGGGAAATATAATCATTAAAAACCCAATAGTGGGCACTTCCCTGGCAGTCCAGTGGTGAAAACTCCATGCTTCCAATGCAGGGGGCGTGGGTTCGATCCCTGGGTGGGGAACCTAAGATGACACATGCCTCATGGCCAAAATATAATAAAAGAAAAAATTCAAAACATTTTAAATCAAGAAAAATCCCCAATAGTGAAGCATGGCAAATTTCAAAAGGAGGCACACTTTTATTTCTAAATAAGCAAAGCACACACCTGTATGTTTGTTCTCTCACACACTGGGTGTGAGAATCTTGAACATTTGAAATGAACTGGTGTCCAGAGGCAGTACCAGAGTGATGGTTACAACACAGGCTTTGACTCTGCTATCACCCGGGCTTTCCTGGTGGCTCCACCAGTAAAGGATCTGCCTGCAATGCGGGAGACCCAGGTTCCATCCCTGGGTCGGGAAGATCCTCTGGAGAAGGGAATGGCAACCCCACTCCAGTATTCCTGCCTGGAAAATCCCATGGACAGAGGAGCCTGGTGGGCTCTAATCCATGGGGTCACGAAGAGTCGGGCATGACTGAGTGACTAATGCACACCTCTATCATCCAGTGGTGTGACTTTGGACAAGTCACCGAAACTCTCTGTTCTGATTTCCTTATCTGCAAAATGAAGATAGTATCTACCTTATATGGTTGTTAGAGTAGTTTTTGTTAAATTTTTATTAAAGCAGTTTTGCATAAACTGCTTATAATAGTGCCTAGTTGTTCAGTCGCTAAGTTGTGTCTGCCTCTTTGCAACCTCATGGACTGTAGTCCACCAGGCTCCTCTGTCCGTGGGATTTTCCAGGCAAGAATACTGGAGTGGGTTACTGTTTCTTTCTCCAATGATTATGCCTGCTGCTGCTGCTGCTGCTGCTAAGACGCTGCAGCCGTGTCCGACTCTGTGCGACCCCATAGACGGCAGCCCACCAGGCTCCCCCGTCCCTGGGATTCTCCAGGCAAGAGTACTGGAGTGGGGTGCCATTGCCTTCTCCGATGATTATGCCTAGCACATAGTAAACATGATAAACGCGTTAGATCATCATTACTATGAGGCTTATTACGTCTGGAAATCATTTTGAATAAAAAAGACATTTAGAAGCTTTACTCTGGGGTATACCTTGTCAGAAAGTCACAGTAAAACAAAGACTCAAAGAAAGAAAAAAAACTTAAGTAAATGCCCATCAAGGAGTTAGTCAAAATAAAATCTTCTGAAAAGTGGAATACCATGTAGCCATAAAAGTGATCACGTAAATAATAATACACTTATTAACATAGCAAGAGATGATATTTTAAAGGGAAAAATTGGGTGACAAATGGCACAATTAAAAAAACGGCACAATTAATTTCATGTTTATACAAAAACCTATACTTCATTTCTATCATGGCAGTTACATAGAAAAAGTCTGAAATATAAACCCTGGTGGTGGAATTGTGGGTGTTATATCTTTTTTATTTTTAAGACAATTTCAGAAAATAAGAGTGAATGAAAGGGGCTGACTTTGCCCTAGGTCTGGGGTAAGTAACATAACCTGTTTCCATATTTCATAAAATTTCCTAATGATCAAATGAGATGATCTGTATAAAGGACTTTGCACACTGGCACATTGCAAGGGCTCAAAGAAGTTTCTTTTGTTCTCAGTGAGGCTTCATGACCTGGTCAATACCTTACAACTGAGTGGGCAGGATTTGGAAATTCCCACTGTTCACTACAAGCAAACATCTCCTCATGTTTGTTACACTCAGGGCTCATCTCCTTCAGGGAACCAAAACAGTCCTTCCAAAAAAGCTCAATACAGTCCTGCAATCACATATCATTTATTGACTTGAGAGCTGGCTTTTCTGTTTGTCCCGAGAAGGACCGTGGCTCATCACCCAGAACCCACACTCTACCATACCGCTGGTACCAGGAAGCGCTCAGTTAATGCCTGTTGTGGGCAGAACTCAGACTGGTAGAATTGGAAAATTGCATATTTCAGGAAAAAAGAAAATACAGGAATCTGGCATGCCTAAGGAGAGTCTCTTAGAAGAGACTATTTAAATAATTATAACATCCTAATAAGTTGTTTTGGGGGGTGTGTGTGTGTGTTTAACCATAAAATTAGGAAAAGCTAAGGCAGATTTGTTTATAAGTCTACAGAGATAGGAAATTAAGCAAACGAACAGACAAAATATCCTAGAACCTTTTCCCAAGACCTGGTTATCAGGGCTGCTGGAAAGTTACAATTTCATAAAACGTAAACATAAAGGCAAACCCTAATAAACTCTGTGCAATATTTGAGGAAGTAAATTGGAGAAACGAAGCTGTGAAGGTGGGGGAAGCTGCTAGATTTCTGGCACACACACGACCACACCAAAGCTTTTTCAGGAGTACTGTTATTACGAGACCTTTTGGTTACACAGAAAAACTGGTGGCACTTTGCTTCTAAAGTCCTCTCCTGCCACATGATGAAAATTCTGTACTTCACCAGCAAAATTCAGTTTGACTAAATAGTTGAAACTGAGTGGTGGGTAAAGGACGCTTACTGTATTATTCCCTGAGTTCACTAGTAAATTGGGAACTTTTTATAATAAAAAATGGAAAAGAACTCAGAATTTAGTCTGCACCCCCAATTACAACACAGAGCCTCATGCAGAGAGCAGAAGACGTTGAGAGCACTTGTGCTCAATTTTTTTGGTTGTTCATCTTTTATTCAATATTTTGAGTGTCTTTTTCATGATGAAGGAGGCTCTGTCTCACCTGGCATTGTGAATCAAGTGGGCCATCACACTCACTGCATCATTTTCATCAATTAATATTGTAGCTCTTCAAGAACTTTTTAAGTAAAATAAATACTGAGTTAAGTGTAGTGGTGTGGAGAAGGCAATGGCACCCCACTCCAGTACTCTTGCCTGGAAAATCCCAGGGACGGAGGAGCCTGGTGGGCTGCAGACCATGGGGTCGCGAAGAGTCGGACACAACTGAGCGACTTCACTTTCACTTTTCACTTTCATGCATTGGAGAAGGAAATGGCAACCCACTCCAGTGTTCTTGCCTGGAGAATCCCAGGGATGGGGAGCCTGGTGGGCTGCCGTCTATGGGGTCGCACAGAGTGGGACACGACTGAAGTGACTTAGCAGCAGCAGCAGCAAGTGTAGTGGTGAGTGCGCATTTTGAGTTGATTTCTGGGAGGTGATGATGAATTCATTCATTTACTAAATCGCTGCTGACTATTTACTAAGTAGCTGTTGCCTTGTACAATAGCACAAGGCATTGTACAGCGCCTTTCTGAAAAGACAGGAAAATGCCAGGGCCCATCCCCACAGTGGGATTCAGCACACAAGAGGCTCACTGTACCACCCGGGAACTAGGGGTGAGAGGCACAAGCACTACACGCGTCAGGATCTTCCCTCATTTATCCATTTAGCTGCCTCTTGAAGATAACTACTTGGGGTCAGGGATGCAGGTTGTGATCATGGAATGAAACCAGAGTAACTAGATTGGCCCGAGACCCATATATATCAGAGACACGGTCCTCTAATCAGTGAGTCTGTCAGACCTTAAGAATGCTGCCAGGTGTCACCAGCACAAATAGCAGCGACCTCCCAGGTGGCGCCTGGCCCTTAAATGCACCTGCATAACTTGAGGGAGTCGAGGGGGAGACATCACCTTGTTCACGCTTGTAGCCCCTGAAGGTACTGAGCCCATTGAGAAAGTATTAAAGGAATATTTGTTGAACTTAATTGAACTGATCATCTGTCTCTTTGAATCAAGGTTGCAAGAGAATCCTGTAGAATTAAGGGCTTCTCTGACACTAGGTGACAACACAAAGAACAGGGAAAGGGACAGCACGGACATCCTAAACGCAAGTAGTCAACTCAGCTAGCAGGAGAGGGACTGGCCCTCTGCCTTCTACTTTCAGAAGTTTGATGGTTGAGAATACGGGCGTATGACAATGGGGTGACGCCCCCCTCCAAGGCAGTGGTTCTCAACCACAGGAACTTTTTCTCACCAGGGGACATCCAGCAATGTCCACAGATATTTTAGGTTGTCACAAGTGGGGTTAGTGGTGCTACTGACATCCATGGGGTGGAGACCTGGGACTCGGCAGAATATCCTACCACACAGAAGAAAGACTCCACCGCCACCACCCCCAGCACCCTGAGTGGAGAATTACCCAGCCCAAGATGTCAACAGTCTGTTGTTGAGAAGCCCTGAGTTAGGGGACTGTGAGTCCATCCAAAGGCTGCCTTCTTAATTACTTTAAAAATGAATGCTTTGAATGTTAGGAGGTTTGGGCAAGAGAGGATAGACAGTTCCATGCAAACTCTGCATTATAGAGTGCTTTTTAAAACACACACAAGGGAATTTCCTGGTGGTCCAGTGGCTGACTCCACACTCCCAATGCAGGGGGCCTGGGTTCAATCCCTGGTCATGAAACTAGATCCCACATGCCTCAACTAACACCTGGCACAGGTGAATAAAGAAATAAGTAAAATATTTTAAAAATTAAATGACTTCTAAACCAAAAGTTCTTTTTAAAAAATAAAAAAGCAAACAAGGATCAGCTACAAATCACTTTGGGGTCTAGAATAGCATGGTTATCAGGAAACAGAGAAGAATCAAGATGAAAAGAGCTTGAATTTCCCTGGTGGTCTAGTGGTTAAGAATCCTCCTGCCAATGAAGGGGACATGGGTTCAATCCCTGGTCTGGGAAAGATTCCACATGCTGTGGGGCAACTGATCCGGCATGCCCTAGAGCCCACGGCTCTTCAACGAGAGACGCCACCTCAATAGGAAGCCTGAGCACCTCAACCAAGGGTAGCCACCACTCTCTGCAACTGGAGAAAGCCGGTGCACAGCAACAAAGACCCAGCACAGCCAAAATTAAATAAATAAAACACTTTTTAAAAAGATGAAAAGAGCTCAGCTCTGACTTGTCTCCTAGACCTGTGCCATCCAACAGGAATATAATGCAAGCCACATGCATAATTTTAAAGTTTCCAGTTAGCTACCTAAAAAAGTGAAAAGGAGTAAACAGTAATGATAGATTTATTGAACTTAATATATCTAAAATACTAGCATCTTAACATATAATCAAGATAAAAATTATTGAGATATTTTACAGCCTATTTCTCACACTAAGCCCTAAAAGCCTGCTGTGTATGTTACAGTCACAGTGCATCTCCCCTGGCACCAAATGTCAAGCTCTCAACAGCCACGTGCGGCTGATAGATCCGTACTGCACAGTCCAGGACCAGACCTGTGACAGGAGTCACCGGAGGTTCTCACTAAACACATAGACTCTGGACGCAATATGCCTCCGAGATTACTCAAGTGTAGTTATTAAGGAGCAAAGGTAACAGGTGCACCCCAGAGAACCAACTTCTGACCGTAGTTTCTTTAGTGACTGAACTTTCAGCATCTAAACTCAACAGCTAGCAACTAGCAAAGGAGATTAATCCAAGCCCTGGCACGGCACCTTGAAACAACGTTCAGCTGTGCTCCAAGTGTCCTGCAAGTCAGCTGTAATGTCAAGAAAAATATATTTTGATGGTGAAAACCACTGCAGAATCAGTATATTGTGATAAAAATTGGAACAAGAATCAACTGTGCAGTATTCTTTTAAAAATGTAGCCTTGGGGCATTGTGCCCCAATTTTGGTTCATCGTGTCTGAAATGGGAACAAGGAATCCACATTTTTAAATATCCACCCAGATGATTACTATACAGTTGGTATAAGGACTCACGTTGAGAATCAGTGGTTTACCATAAACCCATTGACTCGCTTAAGACATGACAGGTGCCTCTTAGCTCATAGTCTATCCTGAAACCATTGTTACCAGGGATTAGTTTTAAGAAATAAGAAGCATCAGAGCCATAGGATATACAAGGAAGAGCTGTTTTTTGGAGAGAGAAAGAGAGATAAATTCGGAGTTTGGGATTAACATATACCCACTACTATACGTAAAATAGGTTAACAACAGGACCTACTGTATAGCACAGGGAACTGCACTCAATATCTTGTAATAATCTATAAAGGGAAAAAAGCTGAAAGAGAATATATATGTATGTATAAGAGGCTTCCCTGGTGGCTTCCCAGTGATAAAGAATCCACCTGCTAACGAAGGAGACTCAGGTTCAATTCCTGGGTCGGGAAGATCCCCTGGAGAAGGAAATGGCAACCCACTCCAGTATTCTTGCCTGGAGAATCCCATGGGCAGAGGAGCCCAGCGGGTTACAGTCTATGGGTTGCCATAGACTGCATGGGTCTATGGGCATAGTCTCTTTTGGCAACTATGGGTTGCCAAAGAGTCAGACATGACTTAGCGACTACACAACAACAAAAAAATATGTGTATAAATGAATCACTGTGCTGTACACCTGAAATTAACATAACATTGCAAATTAACTATCCTTCAACTTTAAAAACATGTTGATTTTTATTTTCCAAAGAGGGACTGAAGAATTTCTCCCCTAAGAGAAACTTGAGTGCGGTTGGACAAACCCTCAGGAAAATGAGATTTTCCTTCAGCATTTATCCTCGGGCTATGTCTGTGTTTGTTTTTTGAAAACTCAAATCAATATACCTCTAGGTAGTGTTTTCTGTTTTTCAGGGGTTTTACTTCCTCAGTCATCTGCCAAGGGGCTGAGAGAGACTTCATGTGCCAGGAGCACATAGCCTCAAATAGGAAGTAACTATCGGGTGACTCAGAAAATGCCGGACTCAAACTGATAATGGTTCTTTCTGTTTTTCGTGAGTAGGTTACACTCTTTGAACTGATTAAAGAGTTGTCATTGTGCCCTCAAGTCTGCTGCTTGCTTCCTCATCCTCCATATCAGCATGATAGCACATTCACTCAAGAGTAACCAGAAGGGTCTGGCCAAGAATGATGATCCCTCCTGGACTCACCTGTACCCATCATCCAGGCCACTTTGCTCACAAGGAAATGATTTTCGAGAGAAGGTCCACGTACATCTGATTTGTGGGTATGCTTTAAACCTGACAGAAAAACAAAACTCTTCATACTGGTCAATTTCATAATCTTCATTTGATTTGGAAACGTTTATAAATCCCTTTTCTGTAAAAAAAAAAAAAAAAAAAAAAAAAGAATGCATTTCTAAATTAGATAATGAGATTCATATGGAAATATATTGAGAAGATAAATTTATATTCATCAGTTTTAAGCAAGAAAACTGAGATTTGATAGCCCAACAAGAAACACATGAGTCCTGTCCCCAGTTAGAAGCCTGAGCATATCACCTTCTGATTCCGCTCAGAATTAGATGTGAATAATTGATGCTTTTCCCAGAGAAATGTAAAAAGACATCTATTGATTTTGCATACAGCTTCAAGGGGTTGGAGGATTCCCCCAGCCTGGCGAACCATGGACACAGAGGGACCCACCGACAATCCCTCAGTCCGAATGGCCTCCTCGTGACTTATGCCACATAAAATAATGTCAGGGCACAAATAAAAGAACAGTCTAGCCAGTGATACTCACAAGGTTTCCCTGGGGAATACTTCCTTGTTAGTTTGATAAGAGAATCTTTTTATTTCTCAGCATTTTCAACGTAGGTGGCTAAAGGCTGCCACCTACTCTGAGATCAATTTTTTTTTTTAGATCACTTAAAAAAAAATTTATTGCTGTCTCTGAGATTACTTAAAGCAGAGTTATTGTCAGATCCTACACAGCCCACCCAAATTTCTATTTTCTCAAGGTTCAGTGGTAAAGAATCCACCTGCCAATGCAGGAGACACGGGTTCAATCCCTGGGTCAGGAACATGCCCTGGAAAAGGAAGTGGCTACCCACTCCAGTATTCTTGCCTGGAGAATCCCATGGACAGAAGAGCCTGGCAGACTACAATCCATGGGGTCCCAAAAGAGTTGGACACAACCAAGTGACTAAACAACAAGTATTTGTTGGGTTTTCTCAGCCACTGCTCTCTGCCCTTGAGGGGCAGTGCTCAGGTAGTTCTTAGAACAAGTGCTTATTAATGGTGAATTCTGCATCTGGCTCTCAGCCACGTCTGGGACTACAAGGATAGAAGGGATTATTCCTGTCTTTAGGAACCTTCCAGCCTATTGGAAGACAAAAATCCACAAACAGAGGGTCACATTACAATGTGATGAGTGCAAAAACAGTGGCATTCAAGCAGGCTCAGGCTCGGTTTAACTGCAAAAGGAAGGGAGGGGGCAGCTTATATTGATTTCACAAAGCTATCCTAATTCAATTTCTCTCTCAAGTTTTTGATACTAACCTTATACTGAAAGCAGAATTTGCAGCACCTGCCTTACACTCCACACTAAAACAACTAAAAACACGAGTACAGATTATGTGCGCAGCTGCATTACCTAGGATGGTGACCAAAGCTGATTTACTGGGATGCTCTGAAGAGGAACAAGTGTAATAGCCAGCGTCGTTTCTTCCCACTGATGATACAAAAGCAAACAGAATCCGTATCATAGTTCTGTTTGTGGAATAGGTACTCATCTCAAAGTAGCTGCCCTAGATTTTAATATAAAACAGAGTTTGAATGGAGTGATTTCCACCTGGATTCTTGGTTCATTTTTCTGCATTTCAGAATACAAGCTCATCCTCTCACCTCTTCCAGTGCTTTATTCTCTAATTCCCAGCTGAGCCCGAATCCGTGGTTTACGTGAATGGCTTTGCACCTTATCCATAAGGGTTCCCCTACTTTAAGAAATAATTGTGGCGGTGTGGTCTGAGGAGTCTGGTTTAGATCTAGAAGATGAAAAAATCCCGGGTAAGAAGAAAAGTGATTTCCCCCCTGCACCACACAATATATCCTGAACATTCTGCAGAATAAAGGTCTTAATGGTATCTCAGGGCTTCCCTGGGGACTCAGTGGTAAAGAATCCGCCTGAGACACAGGTTCCATCCCTGGTCCAGGAAGATCCCACATGCTGTGGAGCAACTAAGCCCATGGGTCACAACTACTGAGCTTCTGCTTTAGGGCCTGGGAGCCGCAACTACTGAGCCCATGCACAGCAACTACTGAAGCCCACACACCCTAGAGCCTGTGCTACATAACAAGAGAAGCTACCACAACGGAGGTCCTTGCACCCCAACTACAGAGTAGCCCCCCATTTGCCGCAACTAGAGAAAAGCCCATGCACCAACAAAGACCCAGCACAGCCAAAAATAAAATAAATAAATTTTTAAAAAAAGATTTTAATGGCATCTTAAATGTTACAAACTATCCCAAAATAAAAGGATCTTTTAGAGATTAAGTAGTCTCTTATGAAGAAATGAGCACAGAAAGGATCCATAATATCACACTGAAAATGGCCTGAAGGAACTATAGCATTTTTGAAATTGAGTGAGGACCTAAGGGGTGATGATTAGTCCCAGACTGTCTCCAAGGAACAGTCACAGAAAACAGAAGGACAGGATATGACGGTCTTACCTATAGTGAAGAGCTTGGTACATTCCCTGCCCAGCTCGTTTCTTGCACAGCACCTGATATCTGTTCCAAATAACTCATGGAGGACGCTCTCCTCCTTCTTGACGACAGCTGGACTCTCTCCTTTACAGCTGCAGTTAAAAAAGAAATGTCAGTTGACTAAACACCTTTTAAAATGACAAGCGAGTATTCAGGAGAAGAGCCAGATAAAAGGTTGTAGAGTTTAGGAGCCTGATAAGAAAATAAAGATAGGAGCAGGTCACAAGGCAAACCAATTCATACTGAGGGTGCCCGCACCACCCACGGAATTCTTAAAGGAACTAGTTAGTTATTCATTACCTCACCTAATTAGAATAATGCTGGAGAGAGTCATATAATAAAAGAGTGCAAAAGGTTTTGAGAAAAGTATGGATACTAAAGGGGAAAGGGGGGTGGGAGGAACTGGAAGATTGGGATTGACATACATACACTATTGATAGTATGTATAAAATAGAAAACAGCATGTGTAAAATAGGTAACAGCATGTATAAAACAGATAACTAATGAGAACATGGGCTTCCCTGGTGGTTCAGAGGTAAAGAATCTGCCCGAAAGTGCAGGAGACAAGGGTTCAGTCTCTGGCTCGGGAAGATCCCTTGGAGAAGGGAATGGCGACCCACTCCAGTATTCTCGCCCGGGAAATTCCACGGACAGAGAACTGTAGCTGGGTGGGCTACAGTCCATGGGGGTCCCAAAAGAGTTGAACACAACTTAGCGACTGAACAACAACAAATGAGAACATATTGTATAGCTCAGGGAACTCTACTTAATGCTCAGAGGTGACCTGAAATCCATAAGTGAGGGGGTACTTGTACATGTATGTCAGATTCATTTTGCTGCACACTAGAAACTAATACAACACAGTAAAGCAACTATACTCCAATAAAAATTTATTTAAAAAAAGATTTCGTGTCTGGTGACCTCTTGGTTGTTGTTAAACAGAAAAAACGAATGGAAGAACCGAGAAAAGACAGAAAAGGGGTGGGGAAGAAAATGGAGAAAAGGAAAAGCACAATTAGGTTTTAATACAGCAACAAGGTGTATGATCTTTGAAGCTCTGAAGAGGACAAGCCGTGAGAGGGAGAGAGGCCAGGGCTGCAGAAGTGCCCAGGGTCCCCACAGCTCACAGAGGAGAGGGTGGTATCACCTGAGAGGAGCCAGCCCCACCTGGGGATCTGGGCTTCCCCAGTGGCTCAGTGCTAAAGAATCTGCCTGCAGTGCAGGTCACTCAGGTTTGATAAAATCCCCTGGAGGGCACGGGAACCCACTCCAGTATCCTTGCCTGGAGAATCCCCAAGGACAGAGGAGCCTGTCGGGCTGCAGACCATGGGGTCACAAAGAGTTACGACTGAAGCAATTTAGCACACACGCACAGGGACTGGAGGGACTTCTCCCTGCCCTCTCCCACCTCCCTAACTATCACCTTTCCCAAAGCAGGTACAGCTTTTGGAATAGCCACAGCTTTCTGTGACTATATACAGCTTCTGTGGACAGTCACTTTTCTCCTCTTTATCACTTTAGTCAAATACATTCTTTGTTTGTTTACGTACTATTCCTTGAGTTTTAAAAATGACAACAATAATTCTTTTTAAATTACAATAATAATTTGTTTATTTTGTTTGGCCAAATGGTAAGGGAAATCTTAGTCCCCTGACCAGGATGGAACCTGAGTCCCCTACATTGGAAGATCAGAGTCTAAACCACTGGACTGTCCGGGAAGTCCCAATAATAATTAATCTTTAAGACAACAATAATTGTTTATTGTAGAAATTTTGGAAAATCCAGAAAAACCCAAAGAAAAGAATTTTAATTTGCCCATATTCCTACCACCATGAGACGACCAACTGTTGCTATTTTGCTGTGTGTAGCTTTCTAATCTGTTTCTTCTCTGTTCACGCATTACATTTATATCTATAGGTAACCTCTTTTTCCTTCAAAATGTGGAATCCCAGTTTTATCATTTGGCAACCTGATTTTTTTTTTTCTCCTTCTCTTTAGTCCCATTTTTCAATTAAAGTTGTTTAGTACATTTTAATTAGTTCAAACAGCATGAATCCTTACTTTGTGAACACTTAGGTATAACACATTTACAAGGTACTGACTATCTACTAGTCATTGTTCTGTGCGTTTCACGTGTACCGATTCATTTCCTCACAGACTGCTACCAGCCCCACGCTTCTAATGCGGTGACAAGGGGTTAAGTAAGTCAAGGCCACACAGGTATAAGCACAGAAGGGTTCAGACCCAGGCAGATTCTATATCTTCAAACAATCATATCTGCTCTTCCAGAATACATGGAATAAGTACAAATTAAACATTCATTCACAGGGGATTTTTTTACCTATAGGGGATTATACACTAAAAGCTGGACCTGGGACTTCCCTGGGGGCCCAGTGACTAAGACTTCATGCATCCAACGCAGGGGGCCAGGGATCCATCCCTGGTCAGGGAACTAGATCCCAAATGCCCCAACTAAGACCCAGTGCAGCCAAATAAGATAAAAGTAAAAAGTAAAAAACTTTAAAGTCTGAACCTTTTTAAAAAAAAAAAAACAACAGTTATGACTTTATTTATTTATTTGGCTGTGCTGGATCTCTGCTGCTGTGTGGGCGTTCTCTGCAGTTGTGGTGAGTGGGGCTACTCTCTAGTCGGGGTACGCTAGCTTCTCATTGCGGTGGCTTCTCTTGTTGCAGAGCACGGGCTCTAGGGTGTGCGGGCTTCTGCCAGTTGCTGCATGTGGGCTCAGTAGTTGTGGTGCCCAAGCTCTAGAGCACAGGTTCAATATTGTGGTGCCTGGGCCACCTTACTTGATCAGGGATCGAACCCGTTTCTTCCGCATTGGCAGATGGTTCTTTACTACTGGGCCACCAGGGAAGCCCTGGACCTTTCTTTTTCCCCCAACAGAGTCAACAACCCTGTACCTTTAAGTTAGAGAGTCAACAACCCTGAACTTAAAGGGCGCTAATTCATGTCCTGTGATATGCAGGGAGGGTCCTACAGGTCAGTGACATGACCAATGGGGGCTCCAAAGGCCCCCTCACTAAGACACGCCCCCAGTTCCCCCCTGGGAAGTCCACACCAATCATGCTTTAAAAGGGCATGTTTCTTGTTAACATGGTGATAACTTGTACATACAGTATGATGTCAACTATATTAGGGAAAGTCACAATAGCCGTTCTCACGTCATACCTGTCACTCTGTGAATCGCAGAACACCCATTCCACCGTCGGTTCTGGAACACTCTCTGAGATGCAGACCAAGGCGTCCTGATTTTCCATTTTTCTAAAGTAAGGTTTTCTTAATGTGTAAAGCAGTGCATCTAAAGCATTATAAATTATTCATGTTTTAATATTAAAAATGTTTCATATGAAAAACACTTAAAAAAATAATAACTTAGTCTCCTCAAAAGAAGAATTCTACATCAAGAAAAGTTAATCTCTTATACTCTAGCAGTATCTTCCACTCCACTCCAAATATATACAATAACATAGCCCCTCCTCACTAATATATTAAACTCAACTCAGGCTGAAATGCTGACTGGCATGTATTCTCTTAGCTAATGTCTTTGGCTATTTCATGAATCCAAAGACAACTAAAGTTTAGCGGAGGGAAGCCAGGTAAAAAAACAAATATCAATATGCATGGGAAAAAGAAGAGCAGAAATAACATAAAGTTTATAACACATACTTATCTAGTTTTGAGGCTCAGCTTTCTGCCCACATGGAGAAGGGCATGGCAACCCACTCCAGTGTTCTTGCCTGGAGAATCCCCATGGACAGAGGAGCCTGGCGGGCTACAGTCCATGGGGTCACAAAGAGTCGGACATGACTGAGCAAGTAACACTTTCTGCCCACAATTTTATCTAGAACTAGGCAGAAATATAGTCAAACAGAGATAGAATTGAAACAGAATTAAGAGGTTTATTTTAGCCTCTTATTCACATTGAACCTCCCCCCTCCTCCTTCCTCCTATTTTCCCCTCCCCCTCCCCACGGTACTTATCATATCATCTCTACTTCTGCTTGGAACCCTTAGCGACAGGAGTTCATGACCTCCCAGAGTAGATCCTTCCATTTTGGAACCTTTTTTTTTTTTTTAAAGAACGCTAAATTTCAATCTTCTCCCTTATAATCAATTCTTTTAAAATACTATAATACTTTATATATATATATATATATATATATATATATATATATGCATACCAAAGATATACAAAGAGTAAATTTTGAAGCATAATAAATAAAAATGAAGATCTATGGATCCATGCTGTACTTAATAACTGCAATAATCATAAATACCTTTGAATCTACTTTTGTGTTTCTCTCCATGTCTCAACCCTAGGTTAACTTTATCCTGAATTTTGTGTTTGTCATTTTCAAACTTTAAAAAATGTCTGTATCACATAGATGGGTGGCCCCAAACAGTATATTGGTTTGTTTGCTTGTTTCTGGGCTTCAACATGTGCAATCACTCAATATGCAGTCCTTCACAATTTCAGTTATTTATCCAACCTTATTTTTAAGACTCATCCATGGTTATGCATGCATGTAGCTATGCTTAATTCAAACTCTTGATGAAAGGGAAAGAGGAGAGTGAAAAAGTTGGCTTAAAACTCAACATTCAGAAAACTAAGATCATGGAATCTGGTCCCATCACTTCATGGCAAATGGATGGGGAAACGGTGGAAACAGTGACAGACTTTATTTTGGGGGGCTCCAAAATCACTGCAGATGGTGACTGCAACCATGAAATTCAAAGATGCTTGCTCCTTGGAAGAAAAGCTAGGACCAACCTAGACAGCATATTAAAAAGCAGAGACATTTACTTTGCCAACAAAGGTCCGTCTAGTCAAAGCTTTGGCTTTTCCAGTAGTCATGTATGGATGTGAGAGCTGGACTATAAAGAAAGCTGAGCGCCGAAGAATTGATGCTTTTGAACTGTGGTGTTGGAGAAGACTCTTGAGAGTCCCTTGGACTGCAGGAGATCCAACCAATCCATCCTAAAGGAAATCAGTCCTGAATATTCATTGGAAGGACTGATGCTGAAGCTGAAACTCCAAAACTTTGGCCACCTGATGCGAAGAACTGACTCATTTGAAAAGACCCTGATGCTGAGAAAGACTGAAAGAGGGAGGAGAAGGGGATGACAGAGGATGAGATGGTTGGATGGCATCACGGACTCAATGGACATGAGTTTGAGTAAGCTCCAGGAGTTGGTGATGGGCCGGGAAGCCTGGTGTGCTGCAGTCCATGGGGTCACAGAGTCAGACAAGCCTGAGTGACTGAACTGAACTGAACTGATGCTTAATTCATTTTGCTACCACTACCTTGTGTTCCACTGGTGGATATATCACAGTCTACTGTTCCATTTTCTTGTAGGGGACATTTGGGTGTTTCTTGTAGTTTGAATCACCAACAGTGGTCCTATGAACATCCTGTGCATTTCTACCAAGGCAGGTGTGTACATTCCTTTAACAATAGACCTTGGAGTGCAACTTCTGATCCCTACGGTGTGGATCCACGCATAATGACGATTTGTTTCCAACCATCCGGTGGGTATAAAATCATATCTCATTGTGGTCTTTTTTAAGATAATTTAAAATTTATTTATTTTATTATTTATTTTTGGCCATGCTGGATCTTGGTTGCCGAGCAGGCTTTTCTCTAGTTTCAGCGAGTGGGGCCTTCTGTCCAGTCCCTGTGCACGGGCTTCTCCTTGCGGTGGCTGCTCTTGTTGCAGAGCACAGGCTCTAGAACATACAGGCTTCAGTTGTTGTGGTTGCTCAGCTCTAGGGCATAGGCTCACTAGTTGCAGTGCACAGGCTTAGCTGCCCCAAGGCATGTGGCATCGTCTCGGATCAGGGACCGAACCTATGTCTCCTGCCTTGGCTAGTGGATTCTTAGCCACTGAGCCACCAGGGAAGCCCTTCATTGTGGTCTTAATTTGCATGTCTCAGCTATTAATTTAATATGTTTACTATAGAGTGAAATATCTACTCATGTCTTTTACTTTTCTACTAGTTTTTTTTCTTATTGATTTATAGAAGTTCTTTACATATTATGACTATTCAATCTTTGTTGATTATGTGAATTACAAACATCTTTTCCTATTGTATCATAGTTTTTACTGTCTCTTCCTGTAGTTTCTGACCAGTGGTCCCAAGTCTACCTTCTAGAGCAATTTTTTTTTTTTAAGTGAAGCTTTGCTTCCATGGGAAAATCTTTCCAATATTTAAAACCATCCAGAGGTTAAGGAAGACCACTGCCATTGAAGATGTTTTTAACTAGTTAGCCCAGGTTTCCTGATTCACATCAGAAGAATTTCCTTTACGTTACACTGCAATCAATCTTCTGCTTTCCTCAAAATATTTCCTTTTCTTTGCTAAACATTCTTAATTCCCTTAGCTTCTCCTAAAGTAAGGAATTCCAAGATCTTCACTATCCTGGTGGCTCTGTTTTGTCACTGTTCATTTGCAAAGATGTAGAACTGTAAATAGTAATTTTCCATGAATTTTCTTAACCCAGACATTACATTTTTGTGAATGCTGCCAAGGTTCAGATTTCCTTTTTTAGCAACCATAACATACTGTTGGTTAATACTGAACTTGTGGTTCACTAAACCCTTTCCTCTTTTTCATGTTGACTGCTGCCAAGTCTACCCCACCTGATTTTTTTGAATCCCACCACCCAGCAGCACCGTTAAAAACAGTTGCAACTTACTTGAATGATTGTTGTGCTATTTTTATATTGTAAATCTTTTTCTTTTCATTTGTACATTGTAAATCTTAAGTGAAAAAAAGTTGCCCTAAGTATAATAAAGACAGCAGACGCACATTTACTTTATACAAATTCAACACTTGGCAAAAAACAGAGGGAAAGAAAGAGAGAGGAAAAAATCTCTCATTCCCTTCCAACCTGAGGGCTTCCTGTCTCACAGAGTGGAGTGCAGGACTAGGGAGGGGTCAGGAACAAGACTAAAATCAAAGAGCAATGAGAGGTACCTCTTGACTTTTGACCTTCTAGGGCTCTGGCTCTTTACATATCAGAGTAATTGCCGGGCTTTTCAAAACAAACATTGACCGATTTTGTCTTTGCCTGGCTTTTGCCTGACAGGCTGACTTTGGAGCCTAACACCGTGTCCCCAGCCCCGTTCAGATGAGCCTTGTGGGAATCTAAACGGCTCTGCTGTTTGCAGCTCTGACTGCAAGACCCAGGGCAGGGAGGCTGGGAGTGCAGACCTGGCCAAGCTCAGCCTCCGGTTGTTGAGCCCCGCGCTGCTATGGGCCGGGACGCACAGGCACTGCACCCTGCAAGTCACACCAAAGTGCAGCCAGGGGGCCTGATTTACAGTGGATGAACCAGAGCTTCTGGAGTGCTGCCCTGGCCCCAAAGGCAGCGGGACCCATGTGAACGCACCACCTCTAGTCCCCGTTGTTCATGTGGGGTAAACCATGGTGGGGGGGGGGGGGTACAAGGCTGAGTCTGCACAACCTCCAGGCCTGGCAGAACCTGGTGGAGAGAAGGAGAAGCCAGAATACATGCCAGAGGTGGTTTTGCCAACTGCACAGCTGTGTACCCATCCTCCCCCGGCCCCCCAACACCCCGGGTGAGAACCTCTGCCTTGCTCCTGATGGTCTGCATAGCAATGGGAGCATTGCAATGAACACAGCAGCCACCAGCTCCATATGGTTATTTAAATTCAACTTTTAATCAATTAAGATTAAATAAAGTGACAACTTTGGTGCCCAGTCACACTGGCTATATTTCAAATGTTCACCAGCCACCTGTGGCCAGTGGCTACCTTGCTGGACAGAGCAGACACAGACATTCTCATTGCCTAAGCTTGTGCAATCCTTTGAGATATGTCTGTGTAACCCCATTTTACAGATCAGAACACTGAGGCTCAGAGAAGATGCCGTGACCTGCCCAAAGTGGTCACATCAGATCCAGAATAAGGACTCAGGTCTTCTGACTCTAAGGTCAAAATGCTTTCTACTTCTTCCTTGTCATCTGTCTGTCAGTGAAAAAAAATGGGGAGCCCTAAAATAGAGGTTCTGAAGAGTGCTCACCCTCAGTCTGTGGGTCACAGCAGAGTCTCAATAGGCGATGGGGGAGGTTGAAGTGAGTTCAGTTAATTCAGTCACATGTTGAGGGAAACCTGGTTAAACTGTCTGGGGCACCTGGTAAGAGCTCTTAGATTCCAACCACCCCTTTAGAATATTGAGAAAACCCAGGAGCAAATGGCACTTACTTCTTACACTCACTGTAAACAATACTGTGTAATTGGTAGCTGCACTTTGAATCAAAAGTCGGTATTCTCCAGCTTGGGTTTCTGTCATTTTCAAAATGACCATGGAAAAAACTCCTCTGAAACACAAGAAAGAGAACTGGTTAATCTGGAAAACGTGTGAAACAAAAACCATCAAATTTCACACTGAGTCAGAAGGCAGTTGGGCAGCTCTGGTTCATCTCCGTGGAGAACAAAGCTCCTATCCTGCACCCGACACTCAGCTTGGGCCTTGTTACTTTGACCTTGACCTTGATCCGGTCCCTCCCTGGGGAGTGAGCGCCTTCACCTCATGCTACCCAAGCCCCTTGGAGGAAAAACTCCTGCCAAAACCACACAGACTTGGTGGGATGCCTTCCTTAGTAGCAGGGCAGCATTCCTGCCAACGACATAGCATCCTCCATAGGCTTGTCTGCCAGTCACCTGGTCACATGCCTTGGTGCCCCGTTTGCAGAACCACATGATGGAACAAGCAAGATGTGCTGAGACTAAGAATAGTCCGTTTTGTGCCCTATCCCTCCAGAGGGAAGAATTCAAGTAAAATCAGACACAAAGCATTTTCCTATGAGATAATAATTACACTGATACATCACTTGGATGTAAGGAGAGAGATGTCTCAATGTGAGTATTTCTAAGTTTTCAGATGCTTGGTAAAGATCAGTCTGGCTAGGGGCCTTCGTTTCCCAGGTGGCACTAGTGGTCAAGAACCTGCCTGCCAATGCAGAGGATGTAAGAGATGTGGGTTCAATCCCTGGGTCAGGAAGATCCCCTGGAGGAGGGTATGACAACCCACTCCAGTATTCTTGCCTGGAGAATCCCCATGGACAGAGGAGCCTGGCGGGCTACAGTCCATAGGGTCACAAAGAGTCGGACACAACTTAGCGACCGAACAACAACAAATATGTATTTTTTGCTCATGCAGATGTTTTGACATGCTTGCTTTCTTTCTCTGAACTCTTCACATTCCTAGTATCATGTGTGAACTCTTGGGTATCTCATACAAAACTCTGAGATGGTTATCAGATCTGCCTGGTTATGAGTCTGAGAGTGGATTTAATTTCTGTGTGTGTGTGTGTACACGCGCGTGTGTGCTCAGTTGTGTCTTGACTCTTTGTGACCACGGACTGTAGCCCACCAGGCTCCTTTGTTCATGGGATTCTCCAGGAAAGAATACTGGAGTGGGTTGCCATTGCCTTCTCCAGGGGATCTTCCCAACCCAGGGATCGAACCTGTGTCTCTTGTGTCTCCTGTATTGGCAGGCCGATTCTTTACCACTGTACCGCCTGGGAAGCCCTTAATTTCTGTAACTCTTTGCTATGGAGAAGTTGCTAAAAATGTCTTGGTACTAACCCACAAAAGACCTATGACTTTGGCTGCCTGACCTATAACAAAAAAAGGCACTCTTTCAGAAGAGTAAAAAGAACCCTAATTTTTTATTTTTATTTTGGTCTCACTCTAAGAGCTGTTGTGGCATTTTCTGTATGCATATCTATATATCTATATACCTATCTATCTATATATAATATATATGCATATATATTAGTCTCTAAGAAGAGATTTCATTTTGTTTTACTGGAATTCTGTGGTGTGTGGAAAAAATGATCATTTACATGCTTTTTAGCACACACAGAGTGATAACATCATGTGGTATTAGATTTTAATAAAATTACTGGAACATTCCTTTAAGGCAAAATGCTTAATAACAGAGTGCTTTACTTTAACCCCAAGGTAAACGTAAGCAAAAAAAGAGAAGTGAGTAATATGGCCTCAAAAGAGGAAAGGAAAATGAATGTGCTCTAAGGTTTAGAACGAGACTTCAGAATTATAGCTACTGGCCTGAAAACTACTTCAGTGTTGGTCTGACCTTAGAGAAACAAATTCGAATCCTTGGTACAAGCCAATCATGGGTGTTCTCCCGTGTCCCAGGCAGGTGGCATGGAGCCCTCTTTGGGTCATTGAGGGGCCGTTTTCTGCATTGCTTCTAGAAAGACAATGCCTCTGCTAGTTTTGGGATGCCAGAGCAACCCAAGAATTAGAGAATAAAGCAGTGTAGAATTAGTAAGTGGGCATTCAAATGGCCCATGCCGCCTGCTTCCTACCCTCCTTGGTCGTGGACAGCAGCGGGCTGCAGTCAGCACAGGGTTAGAGTCAGGGCTTTGCTGTCAATCTAAGACGTGTTTCTGGACCCTGACACCAATGCTTACCACACAGAGGTCAATTTCTAATGTTTCATAATATTACACATTGCAATTCTGCTCATCGTACTAGGAAACAAAACAGGTAAGCAATTCCCGAAAAGAAGCTTCTCACTACTTCAACTAGTCAGCTCTTTGCTACTTTAACCAGAATGGAAGAGAAATTTTCTAATTTTTTATCTTTAAGACAAAATACAATGAAAACACAAGCCATTGGAATTCCCTGGTGGTCCAGTGGTTTATAATCTGCCTACCGATGCAGGGGATTTGGGTTTGACCCCTGGTCTGGGAAGAATCTACATCCTGTAAGGCAACTGAGCCCATGCGCCACAGCTACTGAGCCCGCACTCCAGAGCCTATGTGATCCGGCAAGAGAAGCCACCGCAACGAGAGGCCCTTGCGCTACAGTGAGAGAGAAGCCCCCACTCGCTGCAACTAGAGAAAGTCCACGCATAGCCATGAAGACCCAGTGCAGCCAAAAATAAAATAAGTAAATAAAATTTTTGAAAAACAAGCCACCTTTAAAATCTCGAACAATCTTTTCACTGTTTGTTTTACATTTTGTCAGCTATCACTACGTTCTTAGGCCCCGGCTGCTCAGTCTCTCAGTCATGTCCAACCCCATGGACTGTGGCCTGCCAGGTTCCTCTGTCCATGGGATTTCCCAGGGAAGAATACTGGAGTGGCTTGTGATTTCCTCCTCCAAGGGATCTTTCCGACCCAGGGATCGAACCTGCATCTCCTATGTCTCCTGCATTGGCAGGTGGATTCTTTACCACTAGTACCACCTGGGAAGCCCTTCTGCTGCTGCTGCTGCTGCTGCTAAGTCGCTTCAGTCATGTCCAACTCTGTGTGACCCCACAGACGTCAGCTCACCAGGTTCCCCCGTCCCTGGGATTCTCCAGGCAAGAACACTAGAGTGGGTTGCCATTTCCTTCTCCAATGCATGAAAGTGAAAAGTGAAAGTGAAGTCGCTCAGTCGTGTCCGACTCTTTGCGACCCCATGGACTGCAGCCTACCAGGCTCCACCGTCCATGGGATTTAGGCCCTAAATATACCATATATGTCTATATAACTTTTTAAATTAATAGACTTTATTTTTTAGTACAATTTTACATTTATGGGAAAACAGCATAAACACAGAGATCCCGAACACACCCTTCCCCATCCCCCCCACCACCCCCAGTTTTCCTATTACTAACATCTTGCATACGTGTGGTGTATTTGCTACAAGTGATAAACCAATACTGATAATAACTAAAGTCCGTAGTTTACATTAGGACTCGCTTTTTGTGTTGTTTAGCCTGTGCATTTTGACTGCTATAAAATGTCATGAATCCATGCCCTAACTAATTTTTTGGTTCACTTTATTTCACTGGAGATAAGAGTTACAATGGACGTCTACAGCAGTCTGAAAAGAAACTCCAAATGAAGCAAGAATGTCTTTTTTTTTTTTTTTTAATGGGAAGAAAGTATTCCTCCAAAAATCCTTGTGGTTACATATTGCCGCCCTGGCTCCCGCTTACCTGTTTTGTAAATCGAAGTGTGGCTGGCAGTTTAAGTAGCTGTGTTTAAAGACCCAGAGACAGGAAGTGTTCCCTGGGGCGGAGACCAGCACTTGCAGTGTGATGGACGCAGCCACGTCCACCTGCACCGTGGCCGCTTCGAAGATGGTCTCTGTGCCCCCGGGCCTCAAGGCACACGCCAGGTCTTCCCAGGATTCTGATGCCTACATCATCGATGAAACAACGTGAATTTACTACAAGGACAGGTTTAGTAACTCTTCCTTTTAGCTGGAAACTTTACCAAATACATACATGTTGAAATACTGCATATAACACCCAAGTCCATCATAACCCATGGAGGACATATCACTGACTAAAATTCATATTAGTTATAATTCTCTAAGAAAAAAACATAATTTTAGGCTGCATTTCTAATAATGCTTTATAGACTGTTATAGGTTGAACTGTGCTACCCCCAAATTCAGGAAAGGGCGGCAGAGGATGAGATGTTTGGATAGCATCACCGACTCAATGAACATGAGTTTGACCATACTCCAGGAGATGATGAAGGACAGGGGGAGCCTGGTGTGCTGCAGTCCATGGACTCACAAAGAGTTAGACACAACTGAGCAACTGAACAACAACAGGAAGAAATAACAAAACAAAGTGAAATGTGATGTGCTTGATAAACAGAAGTCCACTACTTTGGCCGGTGCATTTAAGTGCTCTGGACCTTCAGAGCAGGGAGAAGTGACTTCCAGGCGGGGACAGTGCAGGTGGAGATGCTCCACTGGAGTGCAGCAACTGAGCTGGATCTTAAAAGATGAACCCAGAATAAAGTAAAGCAAGAACAACAACAACAAAACCCTGACATGCCAGAAGAAAATATTTGCTATGCATATGACAAATAAAGGAAATAAAGTGCTAATACCCTTAATATGTAAAGAATTTTTTTAAACATTGAGAGACACAGAAGCAAAAACACGATAGAAAAAAGGGAAAAAGAAATAAATAGACAATTCACAAAAACGTTATAAAGAATGGCTCTTGAACGCATGAGAAAATGTTCAAATTCACATATGATCATAAAAAAAACAACATTGAGATAGCACTTATCTATCACACTAGCAAAATTTTCTTGGTGAGGCTATAAGGAAATATCCACTCTCATACATTGCTGGAGGAAGGCAAACTGGTGCACCCTTCTAGGGGCGGGTCTGGAATTCACCAACACCTAATAGAACTATTATGCACTTCACCCTCTCAGCCAGCAATCCCATTTTGAGGACTATACGTCCAACAATTGACTGAACATCATTTATAATTGCAAAATATTAGAAACCACCTAAGTGCTTGCACATAGGAAAGCACTTAAGCGCTCATACACAGCAGAGTGACGGAATAAATTATGGCCCATCCACACAATCGAGGACACGCAGTTATAGAGAAGGATGAGGACAAGCTCCATGAACTTATTTGCAGTGATTTCCTAGGCAGATGCTAAGTGAAGAAAGCTGGGTTCAAAATGTTTCTACTTTCAGTTACGCTATCCTTTGGGTAACAAGGAAGGTGACTAAGACAATACACATGTATCTGCTCATTTGTGCACAAGAAATACAGGACTAATATAAAAAACTTAAGGGACTGGCTCTACAGGAGATAGATGCGGAAAGGAGGAAACTTGGAAGTAGGGATGAAGAAGGCACGACACTTCTCTGAGTATATCTTTTATCTTTTATCACATAGCTTTAGCTTTCAGGACCATAATCATGTTTCAGATACTCACAAAATAAATCATTAACGTCAACCAGGATATGGGGGAACTAAAAATGGAATGCAAACCAAGTGAACTTAACTGCAGAGTGAAGGGATTGGGAAAGAAAGGAACAAACTTAAGTAACTTGGGAAAAGAATGCTTTGGATGGTATGAGGTTAAAGACAAAAAGAATTGCACACAAGTACTGTATTCCCCAGAGAAGGCAATGGCACCCCACTCCAGTACTCTTGCCTGGAAAATCCCATGGACAGAGGAGCCTGGTGGGCTGCAGTCCATGGGGTCGCTAAGAGTCGGACACGACTGAGCGACTTCACTTCCACTTTTCCCTTTCATGCACGGGAGAAGGAAATGGCAACCCACTCCAGTGTTCTTGCCTGGAGAATCCCAGGGACAGGGGAGCCTCGTGGGCTGCCGTCTCTGGGGTCGTACAGAGTTGGACACGATTGAAGCGACTTAGCAGCAGCAACTGTATTCCCAGGGGCTTCCCAGGGTGGCGCTAGTGGTAAAGAACCTTCCTGCCAATGCAGGAGATGTTAGAGACATGGGTTCAATCCCCACGTCAGGAAGATCCCCTGGAAAAGAGCATGGCAACCTAATCCAGTATTCTTGCCTAGGGGCATCCTATGGACAGAGAAGCCTGGCAGGCTACAGTCCATAGCATCGCTAAGAGTTGGACACGACTGAAGAGACTTAGCACACATGCACTGTATTCTAGTTGGTAAATCTTCTTCTCATTGGGATGTGGGTAAGCAATTCTGACACACCAGCGCATGCATGCTAAGTCACCTCAGTCATGTCTGACTCTTTGCGACCCCATGGACTGTAGTCCACCAGGCTACAGACTCTGTCCACGGGATTCTCCAGGCAAGAATACTAGAGTGGGCTGCCATTTACACCAGAAATGAATATTATTATTGAATGATAATAAAGTAAATTATTTTAGATAATGAAAGCCAGGGGTCTTACTGTCAGAGAGAGAAGTACAACTGAGGAAAGAGAGAAAGGTAGAATGAATCCTTTGGTGCTGAATTGAATTCACAGTTATCAGCATGAACTCATGGTGATACACAGATAGATAGAGATGATAAAGAGATAAATATAGTGTGTATGGATGGGGGCGGCAGGTAGTATACAAGCATATATATCCTACCTGTGTCTGCCAAGAAGACCTAGAAGCAACAATGCTCAGGAGCAATAAGCACACTCAGCTCTCAGATCTTGGTTTCTAAATACTATTCTCCACGAAACCAATGCTTCTTGGAGAAGTGGTTAGTTCCAGGGCCAACACAGGAAAAATACAAGATGAGCCTGAACTATGCTGTAGTGCCAAAAAGTAAGGGTGTGCTTCAAAAATTATGGGGACGTGTTGAAAAGGCACAGGAACCAAGCTGAAGTAGCTCCCAATGACCAAAGCTGGAAACATCTGAGCCACAAAATAAAGTGTTAGTTTGGGGCTATAATCCATGCAATAAAATAAGTATCTTTAAGTCTAGACTGATTAAATAAATAACATGGAGAGAAGAGACAGCTCTTCCTCGCAGAAGGATTCCAGTTAGGAACAAGTTAGGGGATTGTTCCCTAATTCCAGTTAGGGAACAAGGGGCAAAGAAGCTCATCATTAGGAAAATATCACAGTAATAATGGTTATAGACAAGATCCACCAGTGGACGCTAAAATCAGTGGGTGAAAAACGGAGGAGAAACAGAATATTTGTATCTCCCCCCCCCCCCCAATCCTTTTTAACTACAAAGGAAAAATAGTAGCCTTGTAGGGGAGAAACTCAGGACACACCACTTTAATCTTCAAACAGAAATGATAATGATGGGAAATCTCAGATTTGAAACAATTAAGTGAATTGTGGAAACAGTAAAATAATCCTATTTTGATTCCAGTCTATACTGTGATACAGCTCAGGATGGAGTTGCTTATTTATTAGAGCTGCCTTGGTCAGCTTTGTCAATTAAAGAGTGCTTGGTTCTTCAAAAAACCTCTGAATTATAAGAGTTTTAGAAAGATGTCTCATCTGAGAACCATGAACCATGGAAGAAATCAAAACCGCTTTTGAGAAAAGCCGCTGACACCCTGATAATCCATCTCACATCGAAGCAGGAAAATACCCAGAAGTAGCGCCTTCAGCTTCAGGAAGGCGAAAGTTCAGTTTTGCCACAGTTAGGATGGTTGCTTGATGTGGTTTAGAAACTACTAGGTCCTAATACAATCCTGTATATTGCTTAAGAGTACAATTTATTCTACATAAAAAAGATAATACAGAGCTTAATACTAGAAACCAAGACCAATTATCCTGGATTTTTTTTAAAAAGATTGTGATTTATAAGAAAGCACTTAAATGTGTGCAGCTATTTTCTCACATTGAAAAGACACTAAAAGTTTAAAACATCACAGCAGATAATAGTAAAATTTTTTCTTGTCTGCACTAAAATAATCATGTACGCCAAATGTCTTAGTTATCAACTAGCCAATGTTTTAATGACACCAATATCTGTTAAAAATTTAAACCCAAATAAATAAGTAAATAAACAAACTATACTTTTGTGCTATGTGTACTCTATAAAAGATAACAGAGTAACTATAGCTTTGTATGAATCCTTAACTGGATAAAAACCATCAGATCAGATCAGATCAGTCGCTCAGTCATGTCCGACTCTTTGCGACCCCATGAATCACAGCATGCCAGGCCTCCCTGTCCATCACCATCTCCCAGAGTTCACTCAAACTCACGTCCATCGAGTCCATGATGCCATCCAGCCATCTCATCCTCTGTCGTCCCCTTCTCCTCCTGCCCCCAATCCTTCCCAGCATCAGAGTCTTTTCCAATGAGTCAACTCTTCGCATGAGGTGGCCAAAGTACTGGAGTTTCAGTTTTAGCATCATTCCTTCCAAAGAACACCCAGGGCTGATCTTTAGAATGGACTGGTTGGATTTCCTTGCAGTCCAAGGGACTCTCAAGAGTCTTCTCCAACATAGAATTGGTTAATTTATGGTCACTTTTTATTGTATATAGACTTCTAATATTTTCAGTTTTTTGATCATTTAAGCTTCCTTCATTTGAGTAAACACCTAGGCTATGTTAGCTGAATAGCATTAAGAAGAGTAATGGAAAACAAGGGTGGAACTTGAAGGAGTCAGAGCCAGTTTATGGAGTGATATGCACGTCGACTGAAGTCATGAGAAGACCAAGCCAGGCTGTAAAGGATGTAGCTATGCCTCAAGAAGCATAGTCTGGGGGCCTCCCTGGTGGCTCAGGGGTACAGAATCCACCTACCAAAGCAGGGGACACGGGTTCGATCCCTGGGTGGGGAAGATCCCACATGCCATGGGACAACTAAGCATGTGTGCCGCAACTGCTGAGCCTGTGCTCTAGAACTTGGGAACTGCAGCTACTGAGGCTGTGTGCCGCAACCGCTGGAGCCTGCGCGCCCTAGAGCCTGTGATCAACAACAAGGGAAGCGCGGGCACAGCATCTAGAGCAGCTCCAGACCTCTGCAACCAGAGAAAGCCCACGCAAAGCAACAGAGACTCGGTGCAGCCCAAAATTAATTAAGAAAAAGAAAAGAAAAGTTCGGCAGCCCTATCTGAGCTGAGCTGTAGAAGGAAGAAGCCACTTAGAATATTATTGTGACTATGAGGGCTGGAATTACGGAAGTGGCAGGGAGACTGGAGAGTATGAGGTGGTTAAATGAGAACTAGGAAAGAAAGGAAATTGATAAGACTTGGTAACTGACCAAATGTGAGGGCAGAGAAAGGAAGCAGTCCAAAGTGAGGCTGAGCTTTCAAGCTTAGGATCTAGACAGGGCTGTAAACAGAAATCCATTAAAACAAGATGTTTGGGGAAATAGAAATGAAGTAAATTATATAGGTGGGTCTTAATGAGCAAATGGAAAAAATCTATTTATGTAAACCCAGGAGGCAGTTGGAAATTTAGAGATTTGGGGCTTGAGAGAGAAGCCTGGCTTTATTTTAAGGAGAAAAGGAAATCTTTGTTTCTTATTCATTCTGAGTATCACTGTCCTTCCAGAATCTAAGCCCAAAGAGAATGTGACTCTTGTTGGGATGGAGCCCCAGGTAACAATGAGGAGAGATGCTCATCAATACCCCACATGAGTGCATAGTTACTTAAATATGTAAAAAGAAAAGCTCATAAGCCATAGCAGGTCTCAATAGCTTACAAAGTATGGTCTCCAGAGAAAATAGCGAAAATTGCCATTTTACTATTACTTTACCATGGGATTTGATGATGATGTCCGCACTGATGAATCGTTGTTTCCATGGTTGATTAAAACACACTTGATCTCAGGCAGATCTTGATTTGTAATAGTCTGGAATATCATTGTGGAAAAAACAACTGTGAAAGCAAACAAAGGCAGTGATGTTGATACATGCACACCTTAAAAAGAAAATATGTATTCATCTTACATTAAACAAAATGTAATCAAGGGAAAGTGGCCAACAGGAAAGCATGCAGGAAGTATAATTTCACAAAAGGCAAGTCTTACTATCAATCTTGAGCAGAGGTCCTTAGAGCAGTGTTTTCCAAGGGAACATTCTTGGGTGATGGAAATATTCCTTATCTGTGCTGTTCAACAGGGTGGTCCTTAGCTGCATTTAGCATTAAGCATTTGAAGTGAGGCTAGTGCAACTGAGGACTGGTTATTCGTATACCAGCCATTTTTTTCTTCTTTATGGTTTCCTGGTGCATATACAAGTTACGTTTATGGTACAGGGTAGCCTTTTAAGTGTGTAACAGCATTATACCCAAGAATACAGTGTGTATACCTTAACTAAAACATACTTTCTTGCTAAAAAATGCTAACCATCATCTGAGCCTTCAGTGAATTGTAGTCCTAACATCAAAGATCACTCATCAAAGATCACCAAAACAACTATAATAATAGTGAAAACATTTGAAATATTGTGAGAATTACCAAAACGTGACATAGAGATACAAAACGTGCAAATGCTGTTTTATCATCACATAATTTTGAATTTCCCAGTTTTCTTCTTGTAGCTGATTTCTGGTTTCATACCACTGTGATCAGAAATATCCTGGAGAATGTTCCGAGTGAGCTTGAGAAGACTGTATATTCACTGCTGTTAGATGGCATGTTCTGTAAATGTCTGTTAGGTCCACCTAGTCTAACACGTAGTTTAAGTCTGATGTTTCCTTATTGATTTTATGTCTAGATGATCTATCCTTTGTTGAAACTGGGGTACTGAAGTCCCTTTGTGTTGTTGCATTGTTATTTCTCCCTTCAGGTCTATTAGCATTTGCTTAATTTCTTTAGGTGCTCCTATGTCAGGTGCATAGATATTTATACATGTCATATTCTCTACTGGGCGACCCTTTTTTCATTGACCCTTTTTACCTCTTATGACAGTCTTTGGCGAAAGTCTATTTCGTCTGATGTAAGTATAGATATCTCTACTTTTGGTTTCCATGAGCATGCAGTATCTTTTTCCATCCCTTTACTTTTAGTCTGCGTGCGTCTTTAAAACTGATTAGGAACTTCCCAGGTGGCCCAGTGGTTAAGAATCCGCCAGCCAATACAGGGGACACAGGTTTGATCTCTGGTTTGGGCAGATCCCACGTGCGTTGGAGCACAAAGCCTGCTAGCCCCACGACTGAAGCCAGTGCACTCTGGAGTCCACGCACCACAGCTACTGAGCCCACGCACCACAACCAGAGAGTCCATGCACTGCAACGGAAAAGATCCTGCATGCTGCAACTAAGACCCAACACCGCCAAATAAATAAAATCAATAAGTATTCTTTAAAAAATTGTTGAAGGATAGTTGCCAGGTATTCTTGGTTAGCTGTTTTTTTTCTTTTAGCATTTCAAATATATAATGCCATTCCTTTCTGGCCTACAAAGTCTCTGCTGAAAAATCTGCTGATAGTACTACAGAGGGTCCGCTATTTTCCTTCTGGCTGCCTTTAAGATCTTCTCCTTGTCTTTAGTTTCTGACAGTATATCTATAACGTGTCTCAGGAGGTCTCTTTACATTCATCTTATCTGGAAGTCTCTGGACTTCTTGGACCTGGATGTCTGTTGCTTTTCCCCAGATGAGGGGATTTTTCAGCCATTATCTCTTTGAATAAATATTGTGCGCTTTCTCTTTCTCTTCGTCTTTTGGGACCCCTATAATATGACTATTAGTTTAGTTTGATGGTATCTGTTAAGTCCCTTAAACTGTCTTCACTCTTTTCTTTTTTCACTTATTGCTCCTCTGATTGGATGAATTCCACTGCTCTGTCTTTGATCTCAGTAATTCTTCCACCACATCTAGTCGGTTGGTGAACCCCTTTTCTGAATTTTTCAGTTATTGTATTCTTCTTAAGCTTTCTCTCTCTGTGGAAATTCTCACTTTATTCATGTATTGTTCTCAGGGAGCATCAGTGAGCATCTTTATGACTGTTAGTTTGAACTCTTTTTTAAAAAACAACTATTTATTTATTTATTTTTGGCTGCACTGGGTCTTCTTCGCTGCCTGTGGGCTTTGTCTTGTTGCAGAGAGTGGGGGCTACTCTCTAGTCATGGTTATCAAACTTCTCATTGCAGTGGCTTCTCTTGTTGGATCACACAGGCTCTAGAGTGCGGGCTCAGTAGTTGTGACACATGGGCTCAGTTGCCTTACAGCACATGGAATCTTCCCGAACCAGGAATGGAACCCACATCCTCTGCTTTGGCAAGGGGATTCTTAACCAGTGGACCACCAGGGAAGTCCTATTTTGAACTCTTTACAGGTAAATCACTTATCTCCATTTCACTAAGGTTTGTTTCTGGAGTTTTATCTTATTCTTTTGTTAGAAACATGCTCCTTTCTTTCTTCATCATCTTTGATTATCTATGTTGGTTTCTGTGGATTAGATAAAACAGCCATATTATCCCAGTCTTCACAGAATAGCCTCTTGTAGAAGAAATCTTATCCATCCACCCAGGTCTAGTTCTTGGTTCAGTTCAGTTCAGTTCAGTCGCTCAGTCATGTACCACTCTTTGTGACCCCATGAATTGCAGCATGCCAGGCCTCCCTGTCCATCACTAACTCCCGGAGTTCACCCAAACTCATGTCCATAGCGTCGGTGATGCCATCCAGCCATCTCATCCTCTGTCGTCCCCTTCTCCTCCTGCCCCCAATCCCTCCCAGCATCAGAGTCTTTTCCAATGAGTCAACTCTTCGCATGAGGTGGCCAAAGTATTGGAGTTTCAGCTTCAGCATCAGTCCTTCTAAAGAACACCCAGGACTGATCTCCTTTAGAATGGACTGGTTGGATCTCCTTGCAGTCCAAGGGACTCTCAAGAGTCTTCTCCAACATCACAGTTCAAAAGTATCAATTCTTCGGTGCTCAGCTTTCTTCACAGTCCAACTCTCACATGACCACTGGAAAAACCATAGCCTTGACTAGATGGACCTTAGTTGGCAAAGTAATGTCTCTGCTTTTGAATATGCTATCTAGGTTGGTCATAACTTTCCTTCCAAGGAGTAAGCATCTTTTAATTTCATGGCTGCAGTCACCATCTGCAGTGATTTTGGAGCCCAAAAAAATAAAGTCTGACACTGTTTCCACTGTTTACCCATCTATTTCCCATGAAGTGATGGGACCAGATGCCATGATCTTCGTTTTCTGAATGCTGAGCTTTAAGCCAACTTTTTCACTCTCCTCTTTCACTTTCATCAAGAGGTATTTTAGTTCCTCTTCACTTTCTGCCATAAGGGTGGTGTCATCTGCATATCTGAGGTTACTGATATTTCTCCCGGCAATCTTGATTCCAGCTTGTGTTTCTTCCAGCCCAGTGTTTCTCATGATGTACTCTGCATATAAGTTAAATAAGCAGGGTGACAATATACAGCCTTGACGTACTCCTTTTCCTATTTGGAACCAGTCTGTTGTTCCATGTCCAGTTCTAACTGTTGCTTCCTGACCTGCATATGGGTTTCTCAAGAGGCAGGTCAGGTGGTCTGGTATTCCCATCTCTTTCAGAATTTTCCACAGTTTATTGTGATCCACACAGTCAAAGGCTTTGGCATAGTCAATAAAGCAGAAATAGATGTTTTTCTGGAACTCTCTTGCTTTTTTGATGATCCAGTGGATGTTGGCAATTTGATCTCTGGTTCCTCTGCCTTTTCTAAAACCATCTTGAACATCTGGAAGTTCATGGTTCACGTATTGCTGAAGTCTGGCTTGGAGAATTTTGAGCATTACTTTACTAGCGTGTGAGATGAGTGCAATTGTGCGGTAGTTTGAGCATTCTTTGGCATTGCCTTTTTTTGGGATTGGAATGAAAAGTGACCATTTCCAGTCCTGTGGCCACTGCTGAGTTTTCCAAATTTGCTGGCATATTGAGTGCAGCACTTTCACAGCATCATCTCTGAGGATTTGGAATAGCTCAACTGGAATTCCATCACCTCCATTAGCTTTGTTCATAATGATGCTTTCTAAGGCCCACTTGACTTCACACTGGAGGATGTCTGACTCTAGGTGAGTGATCACACCATCGTGATTATCTGGGTTGTGAATATCTTTTTTGTACAATTCTTCTGTGTATTCTTGCCAC
The DNA here is from genome assembly GCF_029407905.1 of Bubalus kerabau. Taxonomy (NCBI): domain Eukaryota; kingdom Metazoa; phylum Chordata; class Mammalia; order Artiodactyla; family Bovidae; genus Bubalus; species Bubalus kerabau. The sequence goes on along the minus strand of NC_073635.1, from coordinate 32,540,919 downwards.
CTCTTCTTAATATCTTCTGCTTCTGTTAGGTCATACCATTTCTGTCCTTTATCGAACCCATCTTTGCATGAAATGTTCCCTTGGTATCTCTAATTTTCTTGAAGAGATCTCTAGTCTTTCCCATTCTGTTGTTTTCCTCTATTTCTTTGCATTGATCACTGAGGAAGGCTTTCTTATCTCTCCTTGCTATTCTTTGGAACTCTGCATTCAGATGCTTATATCTTTCCTTTTCTCCTTTGCTTTTCACTTCTCTTCTTTTCACAGCTATTTGTAAGGCCTCCCCAGACAGCCATTTTGCTTTTTTGCATTTCTTTTCCATGGGAATGGTCTTGATCCCTGTCTCCTGTACAATGTCACGAACCTCAGTCCATAGTTCATCAGGCACTCTATCTATCAGATTTAGTCCCTTAAATCTATTTCTCACTTCCACTGTATAAGGGATTTGATTTAGGTCATACCTGAATGGTCTAGTGGTTATCCCTACTTTCTTCAATTTCAGTCTGAATTTGGCAATAAGGAGTTCTTGGTAGTTTCTTAAATTACCTTTTTTGTGCTTATTGGTTCCCAGTAATAAGGATGTGTCATGATTTGCCAGTGTCCTAAAGGGGAGGAGATTTTATTTTCTTGGGCTCCAAAATCACTGGGAACGGTGACTGCAGCTACAAAATTAAAAGGCGATAGCTCCTTGGATGCTATGACAAATCTGGACAGCATTTTAAAAAGCAGAGACATCATTTTTCTGACAGAGGTGCATATAGTCAAAGCCATGGTTTTTTCCAGTAGTCATGTATGGATGCGAAAGTTGGAGCATAAAAAAGGCTGAGTGCTGAAGAACTGATGTTTCTGAATTGTGGTGCTGGCAAAGACTCTTGAGAGTCCCTTGGACCACAGGGAGATCAAACCAGTCCATCCTAAAGGAAATCAACCCTGACTATTCATTGGAAGGACTGATGCTGAAGCTGAAGATCCAGTACTTCGGTCACCTGATGAGAACTCACTGGAAAAGACCGTGATGCTGGGAAAGACTGAGGGCAGGAGAAGGGGCTGACAGGATGAGATGGTTGGATGGCATCACTGCCTCAACGGACATGAGTGTGAGTAAACTCTGGGAAATAGTGAAGGACAGAAAAGCCTGGTGTGCTATAGTCCAAGGGGTCTCAGAGTCAGACACAACTTAGCGACTGAAAAACAACAACAAAGGGAAGATCTCAGTTAGTACCTAGATGCACAGTGAAGCTGGACTCTCAGGCAGTGGCTTTTAAAATACACAAGCAGACCTCTTTCAGGGAAAGAATGGGAGCTAGTGTTTGTCTGCTTTCTCTGCACTGAGCCCTAAAGGAGAGTCAGTTAATAACTGTTTCTTTGTTCACTACAGACCAATGGGACCCACAAATGCAAGTCCTGCTGGCCACCAGATCAAGGAATGTGTCCTCTGGGTGGCAGTCACAAAGGCCATGGTTTTAGACACATGTATAAGCTCCTTTCAGAGAGATACCAGAGGGCAAATGTGTAAATGGTGCATCCAGCCTCCTCAGGCTCAGGCAGAATTGCAGTCAGTTCCTAGATGTATGTTAAATTAGGTTGAAAACGGACCTCTTGAAAAAGCATCAAAAATGGGCAGAAGACCTAAATACGCATTTCTCCAAAGAGGACATAGAGATGGTCAATAGGCACATGAAAAGATGCTCAACATCGCTAATTATTAGAGAAATGCGAATCAAAACTTCACTGAAGTATCATCTCACACCCATCAGAATGGCCATCATCAAAAAGTCTACAAATAATAAATGCTGGAGCGGGTATGGAGAAAAGGGGACCCCTCTACACTGTTGGTGGGAATGTAAATTGGTACAGCCACCATGGAGAACAGTATGGAGGTTAGTTAAAAAAATAAAAATAGAGGGAATGCTCCCGTGGTCCAGGGGTTAGGACTCCATGCTTCCACTGTCAGGAGCCTGGGTTTGATCCCTGGTTGGAGGACTGAGATTCTGCAAGCTGCATGGAATGGCCAAAAACAAAAACCAGAGTGACCATATGATCCCGCAATCCTACTCCTGGGCACATATCCGGACAAAATGATAATTCAAAAAGATACATTCACCCTAATGTTCATAGCAGCACTATTTACAATAGCCAAGACACATAAGCAACCTAAATGCCCATCAACAGAGAAACGGATCAAGATGAGGTATACATATACAACAGAATATTACTTAGCCATAAAAAAGAATGAAATAATGCCATTTGCAGCAACATGGATGGACCTAGTGATTATCATATTAAGTGAAGTATGAGACAGAGGGAGACAAATATCACATGGTATCACTTACATGTGGAATCCAAAAAATGGTACAAATGAACTCATTTACAAAACAAACAGATTCAGACATAGAAAACAAAGTATTGTTACCACAGGTGAAGGCTGGGGTAGGGATAAATTAGGAGGTTGGGATTAACAGATACACACTGCTATATATAAAGGAGAAAAACAACAAGGCTGTATTGTATAGTAGAGGGAACTATATTCATTGTCTTATAATAACCCATAGTGGAAAAAATCTGAAAAAGAATATGTATATACACGTATGTATAACTGAATTGCTTTGCTGTTCACTAGAAACTACTACAGCATTGTAAACCAACTATACTTCAATAAAAGTTTTTTTTGTTTGTTTTTAAATAGGCCTCTTTAAGGAAAAGACTGGGAGAAGGCTGTTTCTGTCTGTTGCCTCAGCACTGAGCCTGGGGGTATAGTCACAAGGAGTCTTTGCAAACCCTTTACAAACTGTTTCTTTGTTTGCTAGGGTCTCTTGGACACAAGTCCCATTGGCTTTCAGAGCCAGGTGTTTTAGGAGTCAGTTACCTGCTGTGATAACCCCGAACTTCAGCAAGTCATTTGACCTCTTTGGGTCCCACTTTCCTCATTTGGTAAAAGAGGGCAGTAGACCCATGTGGTATAATAAATATACTTGGCCTTAGATCAAAATGTATTTGGTCTTTCCCAGCACCATGCATGCATGCTCAGTCGTGTCTGATTCTTTGTTACCACATAGGCTGTAGCCCCCGGGGATCCTCTGTCCGTAGGATTCTCCAGGCAAGAGTACTGGAATGGGTTGCCATTTCCACCTCTGGGGGATCTTCCCGACCCAGGGATTGAACCTGCGTCTCCTGAGTTTGCAGGTGGGTTCTTTAACACTGCACCACCTAGGAAGCACTCTTTCCTGGCACAAAGCTCCTAAAATCCTTGAAATTTCCTGAGCAACAGGGGTGTCTGTTGTTACTCACAATGAGCCCCTTCTGCGCACTCCAGAGTTTACGCCAACAAGGCGACTTAGGGCGGGGTGCCTCTGCAGCCCCAGGAGCGGGGGTGGGGGTGGGGTGGGGGGGTGGTGTTGTCCCAAGAAAGATCCGGAGGTTGGAGGGGTGAGGCTGAAAGCTGACCTGTGGACAAACAGGGAGGGGAGTGTGCTAATTAAACTCTATAACAATTCTTGAACTGAGAGATCCAGTGAGCTTCCGGATTGGTGAACTGGATGACATTCCGAGCCCTCCCCACACCCCTTGCCTTGCCCTCTGTATCTCTTCCACCTGGCTATCCTGGAGTTATATCCTTTCATCATAAAATGGTAATCTAGCAAGCAAATTGTTTTTCTGAATTCTGTGAGCTGTTCCAGGAAAGTCATCAAACTCAAGGAGAGGGTCCTGGGAACCTCTGACTTACAGCCCGCGCTGGTGGCAACCTGGACTTGACACTGGCATCTGATGGGGGTCAAGAGGGCTCTGAGCCCTTAACCTGTGGGATCTGATGCTATCTCTGGGGAGAGAGTGTCAGAATTGAGTTAAACTGTAGGACATCCAATTGGTTCCCAAGAACTGCTTGGTGTGGGGAACTCTCCCATCCCATATACATGGAGGCCAGCGGAGCCAGGAGTGGTCAGTGTGAGTCCAGGGAAGGAGACTCGTGTGCTCTTCTTTGCACCTGGGACACTCTCATCGCTGTCATCTCGCCAGTCTCTGCTCTTTCTCATGATTTTAATAAAGGACAGTCCATTTGCTCAGGAGTTCCAAATCCATACCTCCTGTGTGTACGGCTATATATCTGGGTGGCCCCCAGGAACCTTACACTCAGACTGAACTCCCCCCTTTCCTTCCACCCCCTACCCCCTCCTCTGTTAGTGCCAGCACACCCACTGTCCCCATAGCCAGAAGTCACTTTCAACTCCTCCCTCTCCCCCACTTCCCATCATCCAGGCAGCTGCCAAGCCGTATTTTGACCTCCGAATAATCCCCACATCTCTGCATGGCCCTGCCTCTCTACCACCACTGCCCCAACTCCAGTCCTTGTTGCGTCTGGCCTGGCCGACTGCCAACTGCTTCCTCGCTGTCCTCTCTGCCATGTCCTGTCTGCCTGACGCCCATCCTCGACACAGACCCCAAAACTGTCCTTCTAGAGCACATGTCAGTGCTCCGACATGCTGTCACTCCTCGCCTTCAAACCCTAAACAGCCTAGAGCACTGGTCCTTACCCTTCTTGAGTCACAGACCACACCGAAAAATCTGATGAAAGCAATTAACCCTCACACACACATACACACTCACACACTATACATACACATACACAAACACACACACAATATACACATACATTCATATATATAGCACACCAATACACGCACACACACATATACACACAAACACAATATATACACACATACACACAATACACATAGAGACATACACACATAATATACACACACAATATACAAACACATACACACACATATAAAGATATACACACAATACACACACACAAACACACACACACCCTAAAGGACACAAGGACCCCCTGAATTCCTTCCAGAGACTCTTGGGCCACAGGAGAACATCCAAGTCCTTTATCATATCACTAAAACACTCCTTACACATCACACAAATCTGAGCCTCTGGAAGCTACCCATTGAACAGGCTTCATTTTCTGAGTTGACACCTTCGTAGATGAGAATTTCCTGATCCTGGGGGGCCTTTTACATTGTGCCTCAGCAACTCAGGAGAGAATTACGGAGTCCGTCTGCTCCGTGATTCTGACCTCTCTACTGTTCTCTTCACTGTCCTGTTTGCCTGGAAAGTCCTTATTCTCCCCTTCCCCTGTCAAGCCTTACCTTTCTTTTATTTATTTACTTGGCTGTGCCGGATCTTAGTTGGGGCATGTGAACAGTTAGTCGTGGCATGTAGGATCTAGTTTCCCGACGCGGGATTAAACCCGGGGCCTCTGCATTGGGAGCACTAAATCTCAGTCACTGGACCACTAGGGAAGCACCTAAGTCTTAACTTTCTAATCAAGACTTGACATCACCTCTTCTGGGAAGCCTTGCCTGATTTTCTCAGTCTGTGTTGGAGGGTCAACCTCGGTCCTTATTTCTAAAATTACACCACAGTTTTCCTTTTACATGCTTACCCTGTGCCACCAACACCCCCAACATTAGACTGTGAGCAGGAATCTGAACTATGTGGCACCTGGCTGGCCCACATGGTGCTCCCAAGGGTCTAAGAAGGCAAGGAGAGAAACCGTGGAACTAAATCCTGACGATTCCTTCCAACTTGAGGCATCTCTCTTTCTGCGAAGCACCTGTCTGACAGGGGATGAAGCTGCACTCTACAGGTATTATCTGATGAAGCGGTAAGATATTGCTTATCTCCCTTCGTGCAGAGACATTTCTGGCCAGAATAAAGAACTCAGGTTTTCTGACTGTGTTGCTCGCCCTAACATATTCAACTGCATCATCTCCAAGAACAGAACCCCTAATATTAGGAACATTGTAACTCAAATAGCAAAGCAGCGGAAGACTGGATTCAATGGGTATGTAACAACCAAAACACACTGGTTTCCGGCTTCTCTGGTAACTCGGTGGTCAAGAATCTGCAGGAGACACGGGTTCAATCCCTAATCTGGGAAGAACCCACGTGTGGAGGAGCAGCTAAGACCGTGCTCTGCAACTACTGAGTCAGTATTCTAGAGCCCGGGAGCCACAACCGCTGAGCCCACTGCCACGAGTACTGAACTCAAGCGCCTAGAGTCCGAGCTTTAGAACAACAGAAGCCATGGTGATGAGAAGCCCGTGCACCCACAACTAGAGTGTAGCTGCAACTCAAGAAAAAAAGCCCAAGCAGCAAGGAAGATCCAGCACAGCCAAAAAAAATAAATCAAAGTTTTAAAAAACATAATGGTTTAAAGAAATAATGACAATATCCTGTTTTAAAGTAGGCTGCAAATAATTTTATGGCAGATTCTTGGCTACCAATGGACTTAGAATGACAGCAGTGAAAAAATACTTTTACTGTTTAACCTAAAAAAATAATAATAGTTCCTCTTTTGGATCTTATGCAATTCCTCTAGCCACAAAAGAACAGTGTGTGTGTACTTTATATTATTTTTAAATTTCCTCTACATGTGTTGGGACCCATCGAACAGAATTGCGTGATTCCAACTAACGATCATCAGAGGGTTCTACAAAAGCTGTTATCATTTGAAGACTTAAGGATGATCTAGCCATAGAGGTAATTCAATCACATATACGTAAATCTCACAGACCCCCAAACAACAGAAAAACCTTCAGCCATAGAACTATGGCCACCTAAGATAAAGCTAAGACTTTTTTGGAAATCAATATTTGAAAAATAATAAGATCACAAAATCATCTTGATGAAAACCAAAAGCTTTATTCAGTCTTGTGAGATTCACAAGACTTTGCTATTTTGGAGTGAATAGCAAAGGGTACAGCATCGTAGCAAGAACAAGCTAAGCAAATTAAAAATGAGGCCAAGCTAGTTTCCAGCCCCTCGATTTCCCTCCCCCAAGTTCTTATTCCTCTCCTCTTCAAGGTCCTTTTCAAAATCAAGAACAATGATAAAATACAATACTTTTGAGATTATTTGTGGTTTTTTTTTTAAACCAAATCAGAATCTTGACCCAAAGATTAAGGCAATATCTGGTGGCTATTTGAAGATTCAGAGAGACCAGAATCTTGAACACTGACAAGGGCTCTTGTCACATCGCTTCCTGAGTTTCATTAGAGGATGAAAAAGATGAGGGGACTAAAAGGAATTGCAGAGAAAGTCATGAAGCTGAGCCATCCTGTGGGCTTCTCAATCAAGCAGGGATGCTCTCTGGGGAGGAAAATGCAGCCAACAAATTTGTTCAAAGAACCATTTGGAAAATTGCTTCTTCCTAGAATCTTAAAAAAATAAATGGCCATATTTCATTCTGGAACAGTCCATTTTAAAAATTTCAAATGGAAGAGTCATTTCATCCCCACAACCATTAAATCCAGTAATATCCATGTTTAAATAGTCTTAGGCTACGAAATGGAGAAGCCAATGGCACCCCACTCCAGTACTCTTGCCTGGAAAATCCCATGGACGGAGGAGCCTGGTGGGCTGCAGTCCATGGGGTCGCTAAGAGTCGGACACAATTGAGCGACTTCACTTTCACTTTTCACTTTCATGCATTGGAGAAGGAGATGGCAACCCACTCCAGTGTTCTTGTCTGGAGAATCCCAGGGACGGGAGCCTAGTGGGCTGCCATCTGTGGGGTCAAAAAGAGTCGGACACAACTGAAGTGACTTAGCAGCAGCAGCAGCAGGCAACGAAAATCTTGGGATTCATGCTATTTTTCTCCTACAGATATCTATGGATCATGACAACTGTATTGGAAGGTTTAAATAACTGAAAGCAAACTTTGTGCTGAAATGTTTTCTTGGAGAAAGGCGATGACCATGCATTTTTAAAATAGAATTGAATTAACTATTTATATGTAAGTTCCCCTGTCCCCATCTTTTTCATCTTTGTACCCTCATGGTGCCTAGCACTGAAATAGGTGTTCAATAAAAGTTTGTCAAATAAATTTCTTTTTCTTCCTCATGGAGGCTCCCTCTTCATCTTTTTCCCTCCCTGGAATATAAATGTCTTCCTCTCCCATACTTAAGATCTCATTACCTAACTGTTCTTCAGTTAAGCAACAGGAAACTTCAACAAGAACGAAATCTTTACTGATAACTAAAGGGTTAATGAAAGTGCCTTCTTAGTTATAAAAAGTAGAGGCAAGTAGTTAATAATGAAACCTAAGAGGATAATTTACTATAGATCCATTCGAAGTAACCAAGAAGAAATGAACAGCCAGTCTAAACTTTTAGGATGGCATGGATTAGAATGAGGCTTTTAGGATGAAAGGGAATCTTAACACCAGGTCACCAGGTCTGGTGTCCCCATCCAATCCAAACTTTACTGGGCATCCCTTCCGTCTACCTCCTTCTGAGTTGGTCCCCCTTAGGCTACCAGGTCACAAGCAAACAAAGTAAGATAAGCAGCAAGATCAAAGGATGTCAACTAAATGTGGAGGTCAAAGCTCTGAATATGAATTTCCTGACACTAATGAGAGAAACAGTTATCACAGTTACTGAGATCCTGAAATCTTGCTCCTAGCTATGACCAGTACAGAATGCAATTAGGGCCATGAAGAGTCTGTGTCCATTCTTTAAGCACTACTTAGAAAACCTAATCATTCTTCTTGAAAGGTAGACCTTACAGTATGTGGGAAATGGGAATGGCATCTGATAATTCAATGTAGTTAGAGCTTTTTTAACATTTAAAGTCCTTGTTTTTTAGCCTCTCACTTTATGTTGCTTCATTCAAGGAAGTCTGTAATGGCAAGTCTTGGCAAAGATGTGCCAAGGAGCTCCATACACTGCTAGTGGGAAGGTAAACTGGTGCAACCACTTCAGAAAACTGCTGCACAGTATCTACCAAAACTGACATATGCCTTTCTCTATAATCTAGGAATTTGATTTGAGGGTATCATCCAAAGAGAAATGAGTGTTTCTGTCCCCAGCCATGTAAAAGAGCACTCACAGCAGTGTTATACTCTTCACTACACAAAATTGGAGACACACGAAGTGTTTTTCAACAATAGAATGGATACATTGCATTGTCTAGTCATACTAAGGAAATAGCACCTAGCAATTAAAACAAAAACAAAAACAAAAACAAAAAACCACAGTTATTAAGAATAAAGTTGAATCTCATAATCACAATGCTGAGTGAAAGAAACTGGACATTAAAAAAAGAAACATAATAATGGTTTGGTTTACATGTAGTTCAAAAAAACAGGAAAAACCATGGAATCAGAAGTCAGAATAGTAAATGTGACTAAACCAGTGTGATTCTAATAAAATTCAAACTACTTTTTTTCCTCTCTAAAAAAAAAAGTCAGAATAGTGCTACCTTGGGGGAGGGGGTGGAGTTCGAATTGCTCTGTATCTTTATGAAATAATGATTAGACAGGTACCTGTGTATATAAAGGGCTTCCCTGGTGGTTCAGCTGGTCAAGAATCCGCCTGCAATGCGGGAGACCTGGGTTCCATCCCTGGGCTGGGAAGATCCCCTGGAGAAAGGAAAGGCTACCCACTCCAGTATTCTGGCCTGGAGAATTCCATGGACTGTATAGTCCATGGGGTTGCAAAGAGTAGGACACGACTGAGTGACTTTCATTTCACTCACTGTGTATATAAAACCTAATGGAGTTGTACTATTAAGATGTGTGCATATTTTCTATCTGTGAATTATGCCTCATTTAGAAAAATCTGGAGAGAGATGTAGGAATTTCTGAGATTGTCCTGAAATATAAAAGAATTCAATGCAGCTTATATACACTTGCATGTACTGATGTTTATACTTTCCCAAAGCCTTTGTATGTGACTGAAAAACCCACTTACTACTTCAGGTTACACATTAACAGAAAGCTAACTTTTTGTAATAGACTCTGAAAAACATATTGTACTGTACATTTAAAATGTACATATTTACCAATTAACAGAGATGTTTAGGAAATGCAAGATGCTTTTCTACTCTTTTCCCCCTTATGTTTGTTTTTTTTTTAACTCTATAATTCTGAATTATTTGAAACAAAAGCTACTGGAAATAATTCCTGCACGTCTATACTGCAAGTATTTTCTCCATGGACCACGGAAGATGCAAGACAGACTGCTAGGGTCTGGGAGCTGGAGAAGACACAGAAGACACAGCCAGACTCCCTCCGTGGACAGAGCAGGACAGGCCCGCCAGGGGCAGTGAGTGATGGTCCCCCAAGGCTGCAGAACTAGGACACGATCCGAGGCTTCCTGGCCCTCCAAACTCTGCCTCCTTCACCCTAAACGCAAATCAACCCTCTCTTTCCAAACAGATGAACTGGATCTAAAGAGGATTTTTTTTTTTTCCCGGTAACAATTATGCTATCCAGATTATTTGGGAACAGTCAGCTGAGTCCTTGAAAAGCCTCTTGGGGTTTAACGCCAGGATAAAAATCGAGTACAAGAGGAGGGGGCAGCGGGTATTTTAAGATGTAAATCCCGTTTGCATAATATTTCCCAAAGTATCTACTCATTGATCCAGTCGACATTCGGCGGGGTGGGGGGGTCGTTACCCGAGATGACTCTCTTTGGGGAGAACCCGGGCGCCTTTTCCCATCAGAGTTCACTCCCGACATCAAAACCTCAAAAGAAGAGTTGGAGACGCCACCCAAGAGTCTGTGGTACCGGGGTCGGCGCACGCAAGGTCCGGGTCCCCCGGCGCCCAGCTCGGGGCCGCAGACTCGGGCGGCTGGCCCAGAACCCGGGAGCGCTGGGCGGGCGGGCGGGGCGGCCCGGGCCCCGCAGGCACCGATTCGGCGAGGCCGCCCGCGGGGTCGGGGCGGCCAGTGGGGACCGCGGCCCCGAGCCCGAGCGGCGACGCGAGACCAGCGGGAGGAGAACGCGGGGTGGGCCCGGCCGGGGCCGCGGGTGACTTCAGGGCGAGTCGGGAGGGCGCGGAAGAGGGGAGGGGCGCGGGAGCGAGAGACGGAGCGGGGCGGGGAGGCGCGCGGCGGCGGGGACGGAGGAGGCGCGCACCCGGTGCCCGCGCTGGGTGGGGGCCGGGGGCCGCGGGGGCTCGAGCGGGCGAGCGGGGCCTTACCGAGCAGCGGCAGCCGGCCGCCCAGGCGCGCCAACGCCTGCATGGCCTCCGGAGCCCGGGGTCCCCAGGCCGCACCGGCCCAGCCCTGCGATGCCGCCCTCCGCGGCGCGCCCCGCGCTGCAGGTGGCTCGCTTAAGGATGCGCGTCACCGACCGCAAATTCCCTCGGACTGGTGCAAAGTGGAAAGGGGGGGAGCATCCCTCTCCCCACCCGCAGGGGCTGTGCCGGGGCGCCGGTGCCTGGCGCAGCGCTGCGGCCGAGCCCACGTGCCCGCCGTGGTCCGCAGCCCGCGCTCCGCCGCGCCCGGGGCTCCCCGACTGTGAGGGGGAGACTGGGCGCGGTTCCGCCGGGGAGGTAGCAGGGGCTCGGCGGCCCCCGGCCGGGGAGGAGGCACGACCAGAGCTGCCTGCTCCCTCCACCCCCCGCCCCGCCGGGAGTCCCGGAACCCTCTCGATGAGCGTGGGGACAGCTGAAGCCAGCCACCGTCCACCTCGCGCGCGAGAGGCTTTGAGGCCGCAGGGTGAGCGCTACAGCCGCGCGGCACGCGGACGCCCCAGGCTGGCGCACGGGCAAGCCGAGGGTCGCGGTCCACGCTGGGTGGATCCTAACTGCGGACCCACGTTCTTTATACCCGCCCCCCCACTCCCCCCGCCCCTCTCCATCTCCTAGGTTGCCCAGGATGCAGTCCACAGCGGCAGCAAGAAAAACAGGCTCGGTTTCAATGTCAACCAAGGCAATCAGGGAAGCTAACATCAGCCATAGAAACAAAAGCAAAACACAGGTCATCTCGGGCTTTGATTTCTGCACTCGTAATTCTTGTTCTTCATTGCATAATATTTCTACTTGAAATTATTTCCTTTGCAATAAGTTGAAAATTGGAAAGCCCAGGATGTTGGCTCTGAGTCTTCCCTTAACCAGCCCTTGACCTTCACAAAGCCACTCATCCTCTGAGAGTTCCCCCTTACCCCACCCCCCACCCCTTACTCACCAGTAATGGAGTGGAATGGACCACGCAGCTTATAATGTCTCCAAGTTCTAGCAATTCCATGCTTTTCATTATTTCAATCTTTCTGTAATCTAGCGTGATAATTGACATGTGCATTCTTGGCCATACAGTCCTTTTCCTCAGCTGTAGCCTAGAGTAGGAAAATTTTCTCTCCCAGAGCATGACAGAAACGAAATGTGGTGCAGTCACTGTGGAAAACAGCGTGACAGTTTCTCCAAAAATTAAAAATAGAATTACCATATGATCCAGCAATTGCAATGCTGGGTGTATACCCAAAGGAACGGAAAGCAGGGTGATGAAAAGATGGTCTGTACAACCATATTCTAGGAACATTTTTAACAAAACCCAGAAGATGAAAGCAACCCACACGTCCATCATAGATAAATGGATAAACAAAATCCAGTGAATGGATAAAAATGGTATATACATACAATTGGGACGTCCCTGGTGGCTCAGTGGCAAAGAATCCACCTGCCAATGCAGGAGACACGAGTTTGATCCCTGGTCTGGGAAAATTCCCCTGGAGAAGAAAATGGCAACCCACTCCAGTATTCTTGCCTGGAGAGTCCCATGGAACCTGGCATGCTACAGTTTATGAGGTGGTAAATAGTCAGACACGAACAACAACAATAGTTAGCAACCGAACAACAACAACATAATACAGCTAGGATCTTATTCAGCTTTAGAAAGGAAAGACATGCTTTTTTTTTTTTTTTTTTTTTTTTAGGAAAGACATTCTGACACATGCTACAACATGGATGAACCTTGAGGGCATGTTAAGTGCAATAAGCCAGCGACAAAAAAACAGACACAGGTTCTATCCATATGAGTTCCCTAAAGTAGTCAAATTCTCGAGGCAGGAAGAATGGTTGGGTTGGGATGGGGGCTGGGGAGATGAGGAATGGATATAGGAATGGAGAGTTGTTGTGTGGTGGGGACAGAGTTTCAGTTTTGCAAGATGAAGAGAGTTCTGGAGATTGGTTGCACAATAGTGTGCATGTATTTAACACAATTGTACACATAAAAATGTTTAAGATAGTAGCTTTTATGTTATGTGCATTTTACCACAATTGAAAGTTAAAAAAACTTTTTTTTAAAGCATCTACCTTCAGTCAGACAGAACTAGAGAAAGAGACATTAAGTTCAGTGAGACATGAACAAAAGTGGTGAAGCAGGCTGGTGATGGGAAGAAGAGTGGGCTAGCAAGCCTTCCACTTGCCAAGATCCAAGGCATTACCTTTATTTATAGCTTGATCACTGCTTTCAAGGAAACTGATGGTTACAAGTTTGCAACAGATCAGCTTGGGTGGAGCACTATTCAAGGACACAAAATCAAATCAATAGTGCTGCTTTGTCAAAGAATCTTAGGTACACGGCAGAAAACTGTGAGAATGGAAGCGGGAGAAACATGA